>NC_134269.1:8754066-9054066 GCF_031893055.1 Leptodactylus fuscus
TATTAATCCCATGGTGCTGTACATTATTATATTAATTCCATGGTGCTGCACGTTATTATATTAATTCCATGGTGATGTACATTATTATATTAATCCCATGGTGCTGTACATTATTATATTAATCCCATGGTGTTCTGTACATTATTATATTAATTCCATGGTGCTGTACATTATTATATTACTTCCATGGTGCTGTACATTATTATATTCATTCCATGGTGTTCTGTACAATATTATATTAATTCCATGGTGCTGTACATTATTATATTAATTCCATGGTGCTGTACATTATTATATTAATTCCATGGTGCTGTACATTATTATATTAATTCCATGGTGCTGTACATTATTATATTAATTCCATGGTGCTGTACATTATTATATTACTTCCATGGTGCTGTACATTATTATATTCATTCCATGGTGTTCTGTACAATATTATATTAATTCCATGGTGCTGTACATTATTATATTAATTCCATGGTGCTGTACATTATTATATTAATTCCATGGTGCTGTACATTATTATATTACTCCCATGGTGTTCTGTACATTATTATATTAATTCCATGGTGCTGTACATTATTATATTAATCCCATGGTGCTGTACATTATTATATTAATCCCATGGTGTTCTGTACATTATTATATTACTTCCATGGTGCTGTACATTATTATATTCATTCCATGGTGTTCTGTACAATATTATATTAATTCCATGGTGCTGTACATTATTATATTCATTCCATGGTGCTGTACATTATTATATTACTCCCATGGTGTTCTGTACATTATTATATTAATCCCATGGTGTTCTGTACATTATTATATTAATCCCATGGTGCTGTACATTATTATATTAATTCCATGCTGCTTTATATTATTATATTAATTCCATGGTGCTTTACATTTGGGGGTTACATACAATACACAGAATATACAGGTAGAGATATAATACTGACAATGACTGACTGGCACAGTGGGGTAAAGGGTCCTGCCCGCGAGGGCTTACAATCTATGAGGGAAGGGGGTAGAGACAGAAGGAGAGGGGGAGACTGTACAGATGGCGGTGCGGTGATAGTGTTATTGGGGGGGTGTAGGCCTTCCTGAATAGGTGAGTCTTCAGGGCCTTCTTGTGATTGTGGGGATCAGTCTTATGTGTCTTGGTAAGGAGTTTCAGAGTATGGGGGATGCACGGGAGAAGTCTTGGAGACGGTTGTGTGAGGAGCGGATGAGAGCAGAGCGGAGTAGGAGGTCATTGGAGGATCTGAGGTTACGTGTGGGCAGGTAGCGGGAGATGAGGTCAGAGAGATATATGGAGGGGACAGGTTGTGGATGGCTTTGTATGACAATGTTAGTAACTTGAATACTATTCGCTGGGCAACGGGTAGTCAGTGGAGGGACTGGCTGAGGGGAAGGATCCATTGGTTAGGGATAGGTTGAAGAGATGGGTTAGGGCTGGAGTAATGACTTCAGCGAGTTTGGGGATGAGATGTGACTGGATCGGGTCGAGCACGCAGGAGGTGAGGTGGGATTTGGAGATTAGGGAGGAGAGTTTTTCATCAGTGATGGAGGAGAAACAGGTCAGGGATGAGGAGCAGTAAGTATTTGGGTAGAGGGGTTGTCGGGGGAGTAGGGCGAGACTGTCTCTGATGGAGGCAATTTTAGTTTTAAAGTAAGCGGCAAAGTCGTCAGCTGAGATAAGTGATGTCGGAGGGGGGGCGGGAGGACGGAGGTGAAGGTGGTGAATAGCTGTTTGGGGTTGCGAGAGAGTGCAGATATGAGTGTGGTGAAGTAGACCTGCTTTGCAGAGGAGAGTGCGTTCTTAAATGAGAGAACTGCTTCTTTGTACCTGAGGAAATTCTCCTGGGAGTGGCTTTTCTTCCAGAGGCGTTCTGCAACCCGCGAGGCACGTCTCAGTTTTTTAGTCAGGTCAGTGTGCCAGGGTTACCTATTGATTGGTCGGGCTCTGGTGTATGTGTAGGGGGCCACAGAATCAAGGGCTGGAGTGAGGATATGTCAGCGAGTGGTAGGAGAGAGTCTGAGAGCGTGCAGGTGTCAAGGCGGTTGAGGTTCCGAGAGCGTGGATGGAGAGTTAGAGAGGTCACTTATGGAGCCAAGGCGGGTGAATATGAGGTCTAGCATGTGCCCCCTTTTATGTGGGTGACAGAGGAGGACCATTGGGAGAGACTAAAGGAGGCGGTGAGGGACAGGAGGCTGGAAGCGGAAGGGTGGTCTGTGTTAATGGGGATGTTGAAATCACCTATGATCGTGGTGGGGTGTGTGTAGATAGGAAGTGTGTGAGCCAGGTGGTGAAGTGGTGGATGAAGGCGGCGGTAGGTCCCGGCGGTCGATATATGACAGCCAGTTGGAGGTTGGAGGGTGAGTAGATACAGACACAGTGCACTGCAAAGGAGGGGAGGGGAGGGTGAGGGCAGGTAGTGGTTGGATTGGGGCGAAGGAGCAATTGGTTGACTGGAAGACGCCTACACCTCCACCAAGTTTATTGTTGGGGCGGGGAATATGTGAGAATTGCAGACCTCCATAGGAGAGGGCGGCGGGGGAGGTGGTGTCTGAGGGGATCAGCCATGTTTCTGTGAGACCGAGAAATGTAAATTCATTAAGAATGAAGAGGTCATGGATGTAGTCTAGTTTATTACATGTGGAGCAAGTGTTCCATAACACACCGGACAGGACAGGGGGAGGGGCAGGAGCGGATAAGATGGGTTTACAATTTAGGGGGTTCCGTGCGCTGACGTCGGAGGTGTGTGAAGAGCCGACAATAGGGATTTGCTGGGGTGGTCCAGGATTAGACGCCTACAGAAGCAAACTAAATTTGCCGCACCGCCCATAGCCTGCCACACATCTTGTCCCTCTTTTTGTTCTTTGAAAGTTGGGATGTAAGTGTAGTGCCCTCTAGTGGTCTAATGTAAGTAGTGACAGTCTCTGATTCCATGTAGCGTCACTCAGTAGCTTCTCCTGTATCGCCCTCTGGTATTGTAGCGTAGTTACTACCTCTATATAACCACAGCCTGTATTTTCCAGACGTAGGGACTGACTATATGATAAATCTTCCCGCCATCTCTAACCTTTCCTTCTCTCCGTAGAATGAAGCGTGAAGCCGCCCCTTGTTTTCTCACGGTTGAGACCCCGCGGACGGCCGGCTGAATGAATAACTCCAATAAAACTGTGAAGACTGGAAATTTTTGTAAGGGAAACAATATATGGTACTATTCCGTTATCGGGCCAGCAGAGCTGTTCAGCACTAGTATCGGGACAGCAGCAAGCAAGGCCGCATACCCGCATCGCAGTACAGTTCCGGACAGCATCGCGCATCGCAGATGAGTTTGGGACAGCATCGGGTTCAGCAGCATTCACACACACACACAGCTAATTGTAAGTGGATATACTTTATTTCGTAATTGCCGGCAGAGATGCTCAGCACTAGTTATCGGGACAGCAGCAGCATCGTAGTGAGAGAAATGGACGTGTCGGGCTGTGTTATATAACTTGTCTTAAACAGGAGGCATGAAATTAGCGATCTCTTTTAACAAATCTGTGAACATTGTTTCTTTGGAATGATTTTGTCGCCACATAAATTCGGCTAAGTATGACTCCAGATGCTGGCGGGCTGTTCCGCGCTGTCTTTTATTGCGCCATTTAGCACTTCCCCACAAACGTTCCACATTTTGCGTGTGGCACTGAGTGTTTGGGTCAACAAAATTGTACTTGTGGTTCACTGTTAAATGGTCGTAGCCAGCAGCTTTTAAGTCTGTAGTATTATACCCCTTCCAGCAATCAGAGTATATTATACTCCCATCTGCCACGTTGGCTTTAATAGAAGCTATCAATGTTGTAGCTGATCTTTCTGGGACTGCAACAACAAAACACTCCTTAGTCTCACGGCACAATCCTCCAAAGATCCATTGTGGTGGCAGAACCCGGCCGCTGTTGTTTTTCCTTTTTGTAAAAAGGCTTTCATCCACCTCAACCACTTTGTTTAGGCCTCCTATTTTTGTAGAAGGTCGGGATATTAAGGCACTTGTACACACTTCGCGGAGGTAATTATTCCAATCTACGAAGGTGTTGTGATTCATCTTCAATTGCTGTTCACAAAACTCTACGGATGTCAGCTCTTGGCACCAACAATAAATGAAACGGGCAGCCGTAAGAAAAGGAATGCGTGAGTTGGCAAACCAAGTTTGCGATCTCACACCCTTTTTTTCGTCACACGGACGTTTGCTGCACCGCCATTTTGGAGATGCTTTGGCCAAAAAACACATTTTCATCTGGTGGTTACGAACACAAAACCGGCTCTTATGGATCAGACCATTGGCTTGGAACAGTTCAATTGCTGATTTTTCATCTGCAGGTAAATCCCACAGCGTGTAATCCATCTGACAAAACTGCTGAGAACTGTGACTGAAACAATGGTGAGTACTGTGACTACAACTACGAACACACTAATTTGGCGCCCAATTTTTCTGTCAGCATCGGACCAGCCCGGCACGTCCATTTCTCTCACTACGATGCTGCTGCTGTCCCGATAACTAGTGCTGAGCATCTCTGCCGGCAATTACGAAATAAAGTATATCCACTTACAATTAGCTGTGTGTGTGTGTGAATGCTGCTGAACCCGATGCTGTCCCAAACTCATCTGCGATGCGCGATGCTGTCCGGAACTGTACTGCGATGCGGGTATGCGGCCTTGCTTGCTGCTGTCCCGATACTAGTGCTGAACAGCTCTGCTGGCCCGATAACGGAATAGTACCCAATATATTGTAGGTTATAATATGGCGGTGATCGGAGGAGATGACCCGCGATGCTGTGTTTACAGGGACATTGTAAATAAAGATTTGTAATTGTGGGGAAAAAAAGATTCTGTTCATTGATGTCATGTATGTGATGTGTGTTATAAGGTGGCACCCCGTCTGTACGTCCACTCACCTGTTATATTACACGGAGCTGCAGACCAATCACAGTCTGACTACGACTACATCTGAGAGGTAATGTGAAGGGAGGGGACAACTTCAGGTTACTGACCCCGTAATGACATCACATGACGCCATGAAATTATAGAAGTGGGCCATAAATGGTTAAAGGGATTCTACCATTAAAATCGATATTTTTATCGCTAACGTGTAAGAATAGCCTAAAGAAAGGCGATTCATCTCCTACCTTTAGATATCTTCTCTGTGCCGCCGTTCCATAGAAATCCCGTTTTCTTCGGTATGCAACTGAGTTCTCTCGCAGCACTGTGGGCGTCTCCAATGCTGCGAGAGAACCCTCCAGTGCCGCCTCCATCTTCTTCAGGAACGGGCTGTTCATGCCTCTTCTTCCAGGGGTTGGCTTTCAAACTTCTAGGCCTCAGGCCTAGGGCAAAGCCAAGAAAATGGCCGCTTACACAGTATTGTAAGTTGGCAGGCATGCGCAGTCGGTTGCCTGAGGCCTTGAAGTTTGAAGCCAGTGCCGGAAGAAGATGTGTGAAGAGCCCATTCCTGAAGAAGATGGAGGTGGCACTGGAGAGTTCTCTTACAACATTGGAGGCGGCCCCTGTGCTGTTTGAGCGCTGGGGACCGCCCCCAGTGCTGCGAGAGATCTCATTTGCATACCAACGAAAACTGGGATTTCTATGGAACGGCGGTGCACAGAAGACCTCTAAAGGTAGGAGACGAATAGCCTTTCTTAAGGCTATTCCTATGTGATAACGAGAAAAAATTTGATTTTAATGGCAGAATCCCTTTAAGTCCCAGCTGGCTACGTACCATAAATAAGGGTCACCTGCCAGCCAAAGTCACTCTCGCCAAAGGTTGTCACTCTGGATTCCTCCATTAACACTTTCCTTACCTACAATCCCTTAAATGGGTATTCCCACGTCGCATACTCACCAGTCTTCGCTGCTGTAAAATCTTCTTTCTTCCTGCTTTGTTGCATCATTGGTGGGTGGGGTTACATATGCAAAGCCAGTGGCGAGATGACATCGCTTCTATGCCGCTGGCCCTGCGTGCGTGCTCATAGATGGTGAGACCAGTCAATTCCCCAGCCTTCACAATGCCAATACTGACTCGGCATCCACTGTAATAGAGAGGCGGATGCCGGGGAGGGTTAGACGCCACACAGGTGCCTGCAACATCGCTATGCTCCTGCCCTGCATGAAGCCAGCAGCGGCAGGAGCGATGCTGCTATTCCGCTCCTCCGCCCCCCCCCCCCCCCTCCCGGAATAGCAGCATCGCTCCTGCCGCTGCTGGCTTCATGCAGGGCAGGAGCATAGCGATGTTGCAGGCAGCCGTGCCGGCGTCTACACTCCCCAACATCTGCCTCTCTATTAAAGCGGATGCCGGGTCTGTATTGGCGGCCCCTTCCCCCCAAAGGGTAAACTAGTCAAAAAAAAAAAAAAAAAGAATAAAGTAAGATAGTGGACAAACAAAGCAGATTTACTGAAATAATGTATTTAGGAAAAGTCTTACATCCACATTAACAAGCAGTATAGATAGAATCCTTGTGATGGGACAACCCTTTAACCCTAGGGGAAAGAAGAACATAGACCTTTTGGAAACCCCATCCTAAGACATTAGTCTAACCCTAAAGATACATTTGCTCTTTTAGTGGGACTGCACCGCCGTTCCGTAGAAATCCCAGTTTTCTCCTGTACGCAAATGAGTTCTCTCGCAGCACTGTGGGTGTCTCCAATGCTGCGAGAGAACTCTCCAGTGCCGCCTCCATCTTCTTCAGGAACGGGCTCTTCATGCGTCTTCTTCCAGGGGTTGGCTTTCAAACTTCTAGGCCTCGGGCCTAGGGCAAAGCCGACTGCGCATGCCTGCTAGATCTAATCTACATCGGTTTTCTGGCCTAAGAAAGTCAAAAACTTCAGGTTCTGGGCCTGACCACACCCCTAACTCAAAAAGGGGTCATAAGGGGAAGACCATGCCAGTCTTCATAAACCTCCCCAATGACTTTTTGACTGTTATGACCCCCTTGGATGGCGAGGGGACCTGGATCCTTCCCCCAAACCCTACAACTGTGGCAAGTGACGTGGAGTGAAGAGGAAGATGGCACCATGGATCTCCGTTGAAGTGACCGGTGTAAGCCCCAATAATCCAATGTCTCTCCCACCAAATCATATTAACATTTTTATTAAATTACAAAGGAAAAACAAAAATTTGTTAGGTTTTTTTTCCCCCAATTTTCTCAAAATAAGCAGTTCAACACACAAAAAAAGTCATTGTCTGTAAGTTTGCACCTGTTGGATCCGCCATGAATGTTTTTGATCAGATTGTTGTGTTCTGTAGCCAGCTATGTGCACATTGTGTAACCTCTGGCGCGGACACGGATCAAAGGTCCCCACGTCGGACATGTCTATGATCAGGGACAGAAATACAGTATTTGGGGTGGGTGATTGGATCACCCCCACCCCAAAATACTCTGTACATGTCATAACGTGAATAGCCCTCTGAATGATTACAAATTTCCAAGGTTAGAAGAGGGAAGGAAAATTTTTTCAAAAACTTCACAAACTCCGACCTGTCAGAAACAAAAATTCTAATGAACTTCTGGGAAAACCCAGTGACTTATCCAAACCCTACTGACCCAAAATATAGCAGCTAAGCTTTGGCACACAACTTTTTGTACATTTTTGGGTCACAAATTATTAAAGTTTTTGGATGAACGACCTTTCGAATTAAACTTTTCTATATAGATTTCAACAGCCGGGGACAGATCAGCAGATTTCTAGTCTGTAAACACCGAGGTGACCCGGGGACAGTGACAGATATCAGATGGTTCGAAAGTCCGAGATGAAAAACAGCAAAAAAACCAAACAAACAGATATCTATGTGATGGTCCTCCAGGTACAGTCACACATCGATGGCCACTGAAATCACATTTTGACAACTGCGATACAAGAACTGATACAAGTAGGGATGGACTGGGCCTAAATGTTCCAAAATGTTTGGTTTTTAACTCATCTGAACGGCCATTTTGGGATGTGTTGAAGCTGAGATGCTTGTCTTATCTGCATGATCCATAGCAGAAGGTCCATTCACTACTGGAGCAACGGTGCAATACAACTATGTAATAATAGGAGGAGGAGAAGTGCAAGAAAGTCATGTTAGATCTAATCACACACAGGCAGTAAAATCATAGGAGTGGGGGGAGAGAGAATTTCTGCACTGTGCTGTTTGCCTGTTGAGTGCGTTGACGCGCTTTAGTATCAGAGAAAGGAAGTGATATAACAACAATGTAAGTTTCAATATTCATTCCTGATTGGTATGGTATATCTCAATCAAACAGAAAAAGTTTAAGCAGTGCCATATATAGTCAGCTACTCCCGGTCCTGCGTGGTGACCTTGGGGAGCTGTCTTCTGTCTTCTGGCAGCAAGCCAAGCATTTGTTTTCTTGCACCCATCCTAGATGCAGCCACCATATACAAAAACAAAGCCCCAGTCATGGATCAGCAGGAAACCCATTAGTGAAGTCCTTAAACTTTATGCAAAAACTTGTGTTCTTGTTTTCACAACTTCTCTCCCAATTCTGGTTTCTCAATCACACTTCACAAAGAATCGTCCTTTATTCTCCTTGCACAACACAATGCTGAAGGCGACAGGGAACGTTACCAAAAATGTAAGCTCAGCAACACAGGTTACACACTGACTAATGTATAGCGGCCAAACATCCCCCGGTCACATGACTTACTATAACATTACAGAATATACAGTATTATAGTAGTTATATTCTTGTACATAGGATGTAGTATTATAGTAGTTATATTCTTGTACATAGGAGGTAGTATTATAGTAGTTATATTCTTGTACATAGGAGTAGTATTATAGTAGTTATATTCTTGTACATAGGAGTAGTATTATAGTAGTTATATTCTTGTACATAGGAGTAGTATTATAGTAGTTATATTCTTGTATATAGGAGCAGTATTATAGTAGTTATATTCTTGTACATAGGAGTAGTATTATAGTAGTTATATTCTTGTACATAGGAGTAGTATTATAGTAGTTATATTCTTGTACATAGGAGCAGTATTATAATAGTTATATTCTTGTACATAGGAGTAGTATTATAGTAGTTATATTCTTGTACATAGGAGCAGTATTATAGTAGTTATATTCTTGTACATAGGAGTAGTATTATAGTAGTTATATTCTTGTACATAGGGTTAGTATTATAGTAGTTATATTCTTGTATATAGGAGCAGTATTATAGTAGTTATATTCTTGTACATAGGAGTAGTATTATAGTAGTTATATTCTTGTACATAGGAGCAGTATTATAGTAGTTATATTCTTGTACATAGGAGTAGTATTATAGTAGTTATATTCTTGTACATAGGAGTAGTATTATAGTAGTTATATTCTTGTACATAGGAGCAGTATTATAGTAGTTATATTCTTGTACATAGGAGTAGTATTATAGTAGTTATATTCTTGTACATAGGAGCAGTATTATAGTAGTTATATTCTTGTACATAGGAGCAGTATTATAGTAGTTATATTCTTGTACATAGGGTTAGTATTATAGTAGTTATATTCTTGTATATAGGAGCAGTATTATAGTAGTTATATTCTTGTACATAGGAGTAGTATTATAGTAGTTATATTCTTGTACATAGGAGCAGTATTATAGTCGTTATATTCTTGTACATAGGAGCAGTATTATAGTAGTTATATTCTTGTACATAGGAGTAGTATTATAGTAGTTATATTCTTGTACATAGGAGTAGTATTATAGTAGTTATATTCTTGTACATAGGGGACAGTATTATAGTAGTTATATTCTTGTACATAGGAGCAGTATTATAGTAGTTATATTCTTGTACATAGGAGCAGTATTATAGTAGTTATATTCTTGTACATAGGGTTAGTATTATAGTAGTTATATTCTTGTATATAGGAGCAGTATTATAGTAGTTATATTCTTGTACATAGGAGTAGTATTATAGTAGTTATATTCTTGTACATAGGAGCAGTATTATAGTAGTTATATTCTTGTACATAGGAGTAGTATTATAGTAGTTATATTCTTGTACATAGGAGTAGTATTATAGTAGTTATATTCTTGTACATAGGAGGCAGTATTATAGTAGTTATATTCTTGTACATAGGAGTAGTATTATAGTAGTTATATTCTTGTACATAGGAGCAGTATTATAGTAGTTATATTCTTGTACATAGGAGCAGTATTATAGTAGTTATATTCTTGTACATAGGAGTAGTATTATAGTAGTTATATTCTTGTACATAGGAGCAGTATTATAGTAGTTATATTCTTGTACATAGGAGTAGTATTATAGTAGTTATATTCTTGTACATAGGAGGTAGTATTATAGTAGTTTTATTCTTGTACATAGGAGGTAGTATTATAGTAGTTATATTCTTGTACATAGGAGCAGTATTATAGTAGTTATATTCTTGTACATAGGAGTAGTATTATAGTAGTTATATTCTTGTACATAGGAGTAGTATTATAGTAGTTATATTCTTGTACATAGGAGCAGTATTATAGTAGTTATATTCTTGTACATAGGAGTAGTATTATAGTAGTTATATTCTTGTACATAGGAGTAGTATTATAGTAGTTATATTCTTGTACATAGGAGTAGTATTATAGTAGTTATATTCTTATCTATAGGAGCAGTATTATAGTAGTTATATTCTTGTACATAGGAGTAGTATTATAGTAGTTATATTCTTATCTATAGGAGTAGTATTATAGTAGTTATATTCTTGTACATAGGAGTAGTATTATAGTAGTTATATTCTTGTACATAGGAGGTAGTATTATAGTAGTTATATTCTTGTACATAGGAGCAGTATTATAGTAGTTATATTCTTGTACATAGGAGGTAGTATTATAGTAGTTATATTCTTGTACATAGGAGCAGTATTATAGTAGTTATATTCTTGTACACAGGAGTAGTATTATAGTAGTTATATTCTTGTACATAGGAGGTAGTATTATAGTAGTTATATTCTTGTACATAGGAGGTAGTATTATAGTAGTTATATTCTTGTACATAGGAGCAGTATTATAGTAGTTATATTCTTGTACATAGGAGTAGTATTATAGTAGTTATATTCTTGTACATAGGAGGTAGTATTATAGTAGTTATATTCTGTGACATGGCCATATATAATGTTTTTATGCTGTTTCTGTTACATTTTTGGTAATTCATAGCAAGTTGCCATACAATTTCTTACAGTGTTGGCCAAAAGTATTGTCCCCCTGCAATTCTGTCAGATAATACTCGTTGTCCCCCAGATAATGATTACAAGCACAAACTCTTTGGTAATATCTTCATTTATTTTGTTTGCAATGAAAAAAACACAAAAGAGAATGAAAAAAAAGTCACATCATTGATCATTTTACACAAAACTCCAAAACTGGTGCGGACAGAAGTATTGGCGCCCTCAGCCTAATACTTGGTAGCACAACCTTTAGACACAATAACTGCGCACAACCGCTTCCGCTAACCAGCAATGAGTTTCTTACAAGGCTCTGCTGGAATCTTAGACCCTTCTTCTTTGGCAAACTGCTCGCGGTCCCCCCTGAGATGTGAAGGGGGCCTTCTCCAAACTGCCACCAAGAGATCTCTCCCCCTCCCCCACAGGTGTTCTATGGGATTCAGGGCTGGACTCATTGCTGCCACTTTACAAGTCTCCAGGGCTTTCTCTCTCCACCATTTTCTAGTGCTGACCTGAAGTGTGTTTTGGGTCATTGTCCTGCTGGGAGACCCCTGACCTCTGAGGGAGACCCAGCTTTCTCACACTGGGCCCTACATGATGCTGCACAATGTGTTGGTCGTCTTCAGACTTCATAATGCCATGCACATGGTCAAGCAGTCCAGTGCCAGAGGCAGCAAAGCAACCCCAAAACATAAGGGAGCCTCTGCCATGTCTGACTGTAGGGGGCGTCTTCTTCTCTTTTTTCCTGTAATCTCTATGTTGAGGCCTTTTCCTACTTTTGTCTCCTCTGACCAGAGAACATTCTTCCAGAACGGTTTTGGCTTTCTCAGGTAAGTTTTGGCAAAATCCAGCCTGGCTTATGTCTGTGGGTAAGAAGTGGGGTCTTCCTGGGTCTCCTACCATACAGTCCCTTCTCATTCAGACGCTGACACTGGATAGTACGGGGTGACACTGTTGTACCCTCGGACTGCAGGGCAGCTTGGACTTGTTTGGATGTTAGTCAAGGTTCTTTATCCGCCATCCGCACAATCTTGCGGTGAAATCTCTCGTCAATTTTTCTTTTCCGTCCACATCTAGGGAGGTTAGCCACAGTGCCATGGGCTTTACACTTCTGGATGACACTGCGCACGGTAGACACAGGAACATTCAGGTCTTTGGAGATGGACTTGTAGCCTTGAGATTGCTCATGCTTCCTCACAATTTTGCTTCTCAAGTCCTCAAGACAGTTCTTTGGTCTTCTTTCTTTTCTCCATGCTCAATGTGGTCACACAAGGACATAAGGACAGAGGTGGAGTCAACTTTAATCCATTTCAACTGGCTGCAAGTGTGACTTAGTTATTGCCACCACCTGTTAGGTGCCTCAGGTAAGTAACAGGTGCTGTTAATTACACAAATTAGAGAAGCATCACATGATTTTTCAAACAGTGCCAATACTTTTGTCCACCTCCTTTTTTATGTTTGCTCTTGTATTATATCCAATTTGGCTTTTTGACAATTCTTTTTGTGGTTTTCCATTGAAGACAAATTAAATGAAGATAATACCAAAGAGTTTGTGCTTGCAATCATTTTCTGGAAGAAACTGAGTATTATCTTACAGAATTGGAGGGGTGACAATACTTTTGGCCAACACTGTATGTGGATGTTTATTTTCACCTGAGATGACCGCTGAACCCTGGTGTAATGTTATATGGATTGTCTGGACATGTAGCCGCTGTTTGAGGGTAATGACTACTTTTTTGCAGAAACACTTTGTTTGTCCTTTGCTGGGGACTTGGCTGAAGATCTGTATTTTAATATTTAAACAAATTTGTATAACCCGGAGGAACCTCTCAGCCAATGGTCCGGCCCTGGACTCGGTGCTAAGGTTTATTTAGAGCTGTGCTGGATCCAGAGCTAGAAGGTTCTCCCATCATCTCCAGTACAGAAGAATGTCTCCTGTCCTCTGCTCGCTCCTGCTGCTCTCTGTCATCTCACAGTCATTTGGGGAGCATGTTATTATAGGGATACCTAATGGAGGACCATGGGGAGAATGGGGGGCGGTGGAGTGGTGCCCCTGTGGTTATCATGCCAAGGGATTCTCTCTGAAGGTAAGTGCATTTATGGACCTCAAAAAACAACCTCTACCTGTGAGAACTTTTTGTGATAGACATGACGGAGAGCGCTATAAATAGGAGCAAAATAGTCGCGAAAGGCGTTTTTGAGCCGCCCTCTCTACTTTTTACAAATGGGTGTGGCCAGGGTAGACCCATCACATGCGCCATTTTCGTCATCATTTCGTCATTTCATCACCACTTTTTTATGTGTAAAAGATATCGGGGCCAGGTCAACTGCTGGTAAAGACTCCCAATGGACGTCTGACGCAATTATGGCGGTTATCCAGCCCATATCGATTTGCCATCGATTTTCCGACAAGATAAGTCATCAGTATGTGATCTGTGAGGGTCTGACGACTGGATCCCAGACAGATCAGATATTTGGGCAGCGTTTGGGCACCGGAGCTATAACTGTGGATGGGGAGCATGAGCGAGCTTTCCTATTCTTCGGGCCACCACTGTCCTGTATGGAAATTAAGCCTGGGGTTCGCACTCGCGATGGCTAAGAAGGCCTTGTGTACTGGTAATGTGTACTGGTTGTGTACTGGTTGTGTACTGGTAATGTGTACTGGTAATGTGTACTGGTTGTGTACTGGTAATGTGTACTGGTTGTGTACTGGTAATATGTACTGGTTGTGTACTGGTAATGTGCACTGGTTGTGTTGTGTATACTGTATTTTCTTACTGTATTTTCTTATGTCTTGCTTGAACGCTGAGGTCTCTTTGTAGTATTACAGCATTGCAGTGTCCTTTGTGCACCATTTGGGTTCCAACTTTTGCACATTACATCCTGACGCCTTGTAGTCAATGCAGGGTCTTTCTATGCCTTTAGGTCTTCGATCCAGAGTATGGAGTGTGCCATATATCAGTGTGGAGTATTTACGTCAGTTCAGGGCTGGTAACTTAGGTTTTACCCAAAAGCTAGCATCAATAACTCTGTCTTGTATCTGGGGTACTGGGACTTGTCTGAGCTGAGCCGGACACTTGTATGAATAGAGACTGTGTGCTGCCAAGGGGCTTCATCTATCAAACATTTTGGAAGGTTGCTGAACATACAGCTAGACCGAGAGAAACGTCTGCTAAACGTCTACTGTGCTGATTTACTATCTCAAGCACTGGTGCATATACAGGGCTCGAAATGATCACAGATGTGACTGGGCCCTTAAACCAGGGGGGTGCACAGACCCCATCAGAAAACTTGGGATAGATAAACTTGCAGAATGTGCTTTGTAAATTTATTCCCCCTGCTCTCTGGTGCACTGGAGGAAGAAGATTTATGATACACAGCCTGCCACTGTCAGAAAGCTGAGAAGTAACCCATCCATGGTAAAAAAAACCCAAAAAACTTAACAATAAGTTAACTGCATAATGTCAAGGAGGGATTCATTTGGGGAGTTTGTGGCATAATAGGGGGCATGATTACTATGTGGGGGGCACCAAGAGGGGATGGTAATGCTTCTTTGTTCTAAGGTAGGTCAGTATATGGATGAGAACCCTATTCATATGTCTGTGTGAGCCGTGATGGTGACAGGAGGGTTCCTACTTAGTTACATATGAACCCTGGTAGGGCTGCTTTAACCGTAGGGCCAATGGTGCACTTGTGAAAGTCCCTATGGTAGCAGGTTCCCCTTGTGACAACAGGACAGTCCTGCATTTAGAGTGCTGTCCCAGGCTGCCCCAACATGTTACAGCTCCAACTCATCTACGTCCTCTGCTGGTGAGTGGAGGGCAAAGGTGATGCCGTCTGATCCCTGCATTACTATTCCACTGCTGTGCTGTCTTTGCTCCCATTGGAACAATGTAGTGGAGTGGAGCAACCTAGAAAGTGGGTGCAGTGTGGGGATCAACCTGGAAAGGGGACATAATATTGGGGAGCAACCTGGAAAGTGGACACGATATGGGGAGCAACCTGGAAAGGGGACATAATATTGGGGAGAAACCTGGAAAGGGGACACGATATGGGGAGCAACGTGGAAAGTGGATGCGATATGGGGAGCAATGTGGAAAGTAGATGCAATATGGGGAGCAATGTGGAAAGGGGACATGATATTGGGGAGCAACCTGGAAAGGGGACACAATATGGGGAGCAATGTGGAAAGCAGATGCGATATAGGGAGCAACCTGGAAAGTGGACATGATATGGGGAGCAGCCTGGAAAGGGGATATGACATTGGGGAAAGGCAACCTTGAATGGGGGCAGCCTGAAAAAGGGACATTATACTGTGTGGGCAACCTGGAAAGATGACATGATATTGGGGAGAAGCAATCTTGAAAGGAGACAATATACTGAGGGGGCAACCTGGAAAAGGGACATTAAACTGTGTGGGCAACCTGTAAAGGGGACATTATACTGTAGGGGCTAAACTAATGTATATAATGTACAGGCTAATGTATGAGGGGCCACTGGGGGAACCTGTGACAGTGTGATGGGCCACTAAGGGGCATTATATTGTATGAGGACCACTAAGGGGCATTATACCATAAGAGAGCCACTGGTGGGGCAGTATAATTTGTGCAGGACAAGGGGTATTGATGGATAGGGGGCATTTATGAAAACTTTACACTGGGAACACCAAAACAGCCCTGAACCCTGAGACTCATAAGTATAGTCCTCTGAATAGTTGCAGTTCCATACGTTGCAGGAATGGCTGCCATTTTCTGTAGTAGTCGGCTTCATTGTCTTCTGTACCTACAGGTTGACCATATAGTAGATCAGTACCTGGCCGCAAGACCCCAGTGCTAAGTCATATCAGTAGAGATAAGTGATCAACTAGATTCATTTTGAATTTTCCCAACGTTTCGGGCTTGACCTGAACCCAAAACTTTTGAAGTCCATAATACAAAAACGTCCCTTTTTTTTTTATTTTTAATTTTTTAAATTATTTTCCGGTCAAGGTGGAACCAAGACAAAAAGTGGAAGATGATACGGCACTGAACGGAATACGGCTACACTGCTTAAACAAAACTGATACAGATCGGAGTGCGAAACGTGAATATCTTATCACATCTGCCCATGGACCGTAAGTAGAAGAGATCAAAATGTGCCCAACCGGGGATCTGCTAGACTGGTCATCAGTGGTTATAGTAATAAGGTTATGTATTATTTTGATTTACCATAAATGTTGTGGGGTCAGAAAAAACTAACAGTAGTGACAATATATACTAACGTCAGGGCAGTATAGGGGTCCACAGATACATTTGTATAAAATTAATTGACTCACTTGCAACGAACAACCCAGTAGCGGAGACCGGAGAGTGAGAGTAAAGATGACACTGGCTGTGACACCTGCTAGGCCGGGGACGGGTCTGCTCTCACCCCAATCCCTCTCCAGGGCTGCATGCAGCCAAGGGGGGTCCTGCAGCACTACTGGATGGTGAAGATAGTGTCTTGTATCCCCCGGGGCACTTCTAGTTGGGAGAGGGATCCTCTCCTAGCTGAGCCACTGTGATGGTGTTCAGAAGGGCCCTTGGTGTTGATGCAGGTAACTCAGGAGTCCAGTGTTGCAGGGTAAACCAAAGAACTTCTTTATTGAACAGCTTCACAGATTCACCAGAAGCTTGCAGATAGGTACAGATACATTTTACATTCCCTAAAGCCTTGATCTTAGGAGATGTTGACCAGGGTTGACACAGACTCTGCAGTAAATACACTTCAGCTTCTTCTCCACTCGTACCACTCCCTACCTTAGTAGGTAGGGGAAAAATGGGGCAAAACGTCCTGACAAAGATCTGGGTACCTGAAAACTAGGCTCGACTGAAATTCTCCTGTCGGACACCTCTGTTGCTCCTACTGGCATGGAAAAGCAGATGTCTCTTGGAGATTAAACAGACTTTAGCCCTATGTTAGGGGCTATCTCCGGATAAACTGGGATACTTAGAGGGGCACCAAATAACCCCCTATCTCAGGGACTGTCTTTGGAATGAACCTAGAACAAGAAGACTCCCTCCTAGAGGCTGGGCAGGTGTCTGCTGGATTCTTATCTGAGTTCTCCGTCTGCCTCCGCACGGCAGGGCACTTGGATGACTATACGGCAACAGCTACATTGAGCTTGACCTTGCCCTGGACTGCACTAGACTGGACTAACTTGTGACCCTTGGCAGGGAACTATAGACCCTCTCTTCTAACCCCGCCCAGTGGTCTGTGATTGGACAAGAGGTAGCAATGCAATATTCAAACTGCAGAAAAGTGCAGACATAAAACATATAGCAGCTCACTCTGGGATGCTGCACCCTTTCAATAAAATGATAATATATGATAATCAAGTCACCTATAAGCCAGCTCATTCCCAAACTATATATGATCTTATATATTCTTCATTAGATGTAACATGTCTTGTAAGATATCCTATGTCAGGTGTTAATATATGTCATTGTCTCTGCAGGTGGGGTGAGTGGAGCCCAACCTCATGGTGTCCTGAAGGTTTTCTCCTCAGCTTCAGCATGCAAGTGGAGCCACCAAGGAAAGGGGTCGATGATACCGCCGCCAACAACGTCATGTTTCAGTGCTCCGACTATGAAATCCTATTGGGTCCGGGAAACAGTTGGGGACATTATGGCCGGTGGAGCGGAAAATGCATGGAAGGAATCTGTGGGATGAAAACCAAGTTAGAGCCACCGCAGGGCAGCGGAGATGACACGGCTCTCAATGATGTGCAATTCGTGTGCTGTAAGAGCTAGAAACCACCGGAGAGAATGGAAACGTAGATAATGGAAGGAAATTTGATCCCACGATCAGATCGCGTTACGCCATTCTATCCTACTGTTCCATTGTTTTATCCATGCAAATCTTTCCTTCTATATAATTTTGTTCATACATTCTATTCTTAGTTTTATTTTTGGTCATGTCCAGTCCCGTAATTGGTTACTGAAAGTAAAATTCCTTTAATCCTTCAGAAATGGATCCGAAGTCTGGTTTGTTTAATGGTCGCTGAAATTCCCATAAGATCTTCCCACAAACATTCACCAGGAGACTGAAATACTCACGGGTCAAAACTTTCATATTTGGTCTTCTTGGATCTTGTGGATCTTCTAGGTTGGTACGGTCCATGGTCCTGGGGAATGGAGACTAGATGCTCAGAAATCTAAGGGTCCATTCACACGGAGGAATTTGGCGCGAAACTCACATCAGAATCCACGCACAAAAATAAGCCTCCCATTGACTTCAATGAGTTCCGTTTTCCGCGCAGAACCCATTGAACTCAATGGGGGGGGGAAGCCTCCCATGGATTTCAATGGGTTCCGCACGGAAAACGGATCCCATTTATGTCAATGGGAGTCTTTTTTTCAGCGCTGATTCCGACGCGAGATTTGCGTCAGAATCCGCACCAAATTCCTCAGTGTGAATGGACCTTAAGGTATTGGCCCAGATTGATTATAGGGGCAGAAAGAGGAAAACTTTGTGAAAATGCAATGAAAAACGTTTCGATATCTGGGGTCTTGGCCTTATTGCACGGTGGAGTCTCTTCTACGATCTGCTACATTTACTCCTAGGTCTGGTCATAACTAGGGTTAAGCGATCAGGATCGGAAAAGATCGGATTCCGATCGGCGATCGAGTAAATTTCACGATCGCGATCGGAATTCCGACCCGATCTTTTCCAGTGAGATCGAGGTCAGAGGTTATCTCAAGATCGGCTCAACCCTAAGAGTGACTTTTCCCATAGAGAAGCAATGACTAGGGTTGAGGATCGGGATTGGAAAAGATCGGATTCCGATCGGCGATCGAGCAAATTTCACGATCGAGATCGGCTGGAAAATGATCGGAAATCGGATTTTAAAATCGATCTTGAAATCTCAAGATCGGCTCAACCCCAGTCATAACCACAAAAATAAATCTGGACCACAATGTACATAAGAGAATAAAATGGATGATTATGTAGATAATCTGTTTTGCCTTAGTCCCAACAGCGGCACAATACGAGCCTTGTGCCGCTGGTGGGACAACAGGGAAAGAAAATATAAAAAGTCGGAGGTATTTGTAGGTTTCATAAAGGTAACAGAGATTCATTTTTGGATCAAACAAGTGAGGGAGCAAAATGATTTTGGCCTCTGAGGACCAAAAGCACAATACTACACTCATGTCACAGATCAGTCCTTGTGCTGGTCGGGTCATGAATTAAGACTGGAATACAATACGCCAGTGTTAATAAATTTACTATAACATTTTAGAAAAAGCAGCATGGACGGCACATCCCAATATTATATATCGATCTCGGCGTCTCGGCAAAATCTACAAAACTGAACGTGAGGTTCTTAGTCTACATATTGATCAAGGTGTATAAGCCCACTAGACACTCCATGACCTCTGCATAGTGGGCGCCTACTCTATTGGGTGCAGTGGTACCCAAGACCCACCACCACTGCAACACAGCACCCACAGTGGAGCCACCCAGCAGCCCAGCAACACCCCAGAAGCTGGGATTAGCCTCAGGCTCTAGGCCACCCGGCCCCTCAATGGCAGGTACCATGCAGCACCATGTGAACAGATCTCAAAAAATACCATATGGCCTCAGTCAAAGGACTGGGAGCCAGTAGAGGCGATGAGTGGGAGGAGGGCTGGTAAGGCAAAAAGTTAATAAAGGCCCCGACTGGCATGAGTTATAATAAATATGTTGGGCCAAAGCGCCCCTGACGTGGCCTGCCCAGCTCTACCCACAATCACACAACGTGGCAAAAGAGGCGCACAATGGGGGTTTGGCACAAGGCTCTTTGTGCACCACAATATCATCCCTCTACACCAGAAAACAAGATCCACCATTTCCCTATTAGCTGCACTCTCATCTCATTTTCTTTTTTTTTTTTTGTTTTTTTATAAACACGTATTTTGTATATCTGTTTTGTTAGTATTTTTAACCTCATCATTCAAAGTGACGTTTTATATTTATCCAAGTTCCTAATGGGATTGTATCCCCTCTGTGAATGTTATTTGGTCACACATCTACAATATTTCAGTCACCACAAGAAGATTTCATTTCTCCACACAAAACCACAGAATCACAAAGAATATTCTCCCGATGTTATTTTGTTGCGCAGCTTTTTATAGTGTTGTACAGAATTTTACTTCATAAGACACAAAGTGGGTTGTAAAGCCGATGATACAAAACACATTATGTCACAGAATGAGCGATTTGTACACACAATAAATTATGTCAGCAGATTCATGGTGTATATTGTGTATACAAGTTGTAATTGGTCTTAGTGGAATACATTTTGCGAATGTGAGTAGAGAAAACATAAAACTGGGATGGAATGGGAGCGCGACTGGATGGAATCCAAAATTTAAATAAATTAATATTCGTTTATTGGTTCCAAAAAGACAGGCAGAGGGTGGCTACGTATTTCAGCACCGGACCGGCATCTTCTTCAGGCTAATGTAGAACAAATTGTCCAGCTTTAGGAACCGACCTGGACCGGCGTCTTCTTCAGGCCAATATAGAACGTGCTGTCCAGCTTTAGGAACCGACCCGGACCGGTGTCTTCTTCAGACCAATATAGAACGTGCTGTCCAGCTTTAGGAACCGACCTGGACCGGAGTCTTCTTCAGGCCAATATAGAACGTGCTGTCCAGCTTTAGGAACCGACCTGGACCGGCGTTTTCTTCAGGCCAATGTAGAACAAACTGTCCAGCTTTAGGAACCGACCCGGACCGGCGTCTTCTTCAGGCCAATATAGAACGTGCTGTCCAGCTTTAGCAACCGACCCGAAGCGGCGTCTTCTTCAGGCCACTATAGAATGTGCTGTCCAGCTTTAGGAACCGATCCGGACCGGCATCTTCTTCAGGCCAATATAGAACGTGCTGTCCAGCTTTAGGAACTGACCCGGACCAGTGTCTTCTTCAGGCCAATATAGAACGTGCTGTCCAGCTTTAGGAACTGATCCAGACTGGCATCTTCTTCAGGCCAATGTAGAATGTGCTGTCCAGCTTTAGGAACCAACCCGGACCGGAATCTTCTTCAGGCCAATCTAGAACGTGCTGTCCAGCTTTAGGAACCGACCCGGATCGGCGTCTTCTTCAGGCCAATATAGAACGTGCTGTCCAGCTTTAGGAACCGACCCGGACCGGCGTCTTCTTCAGGCCAATATAGAACAAGCTGTCCAGCTTTAGGAACTGACCCGGACCAGCGTCTTCTTCAGGCCAATATAGAACGTGCTGTTTGGCTTTAGGAATCGACCCGGAGCGGCGTCTTCTTCAGGCCAATATAAAACAAGAACAATAAAACGCACTGCTTACAAATACAATAAAAACACAAAAATACACAACATAAAATTGTTTTTATTGCATTTGTAAGCAGTGCGTCCGAAACGCGTAGCCACCCAATAAATGAGTATTAATTTATTTAAATTTTGGTTTCCTTGGATTCCATCCAGTGATGCTCCCATTCCATCCCGGTTTTTTGTTTTCTCTATTCCCATTGTCTCTCACCGCCCTCTCGGTGGGTGTCCGTGTAGGAGCTGACACTGAGCTATTTATCCTGATCTAGGACATTTTTCACTTTTGTGAATGTGACATATTTTTGCTGTATTCTGTATTTGTCTCACAAAATGCCCTGTGAACCATCGGAGCTCCATATTACTTATTGCACTGATGCCAGGGGCGTAACTATCGGGGTAGCAGCAGTAGCGGCTGCCACTGGACATTAGAAGGGCCTGATGGGCCCCTGATGTTTTTTTATTTTATTTAATAGGCCGTTACCTCCTACAAAGGTTCTAACAGGCTAATACAGAGATTCCAGATGGCACATGTAGTATTCACAGGATAACACCAGATGTCACTACTACTAGAGATAAGGGAACCTGCAATGACCAAGTAGCAACGTCAGATGTCACCAAAGAGTTAAAAACTATTCTAAATATTATCAGGTTTGTACAACGTGTGAAGGACTGAAATTCTTAGTCTGAACAACCACAGAAGTGTTCTTATTACAGCCTGGACGTCTCTTGGGCATTTGCCAAGTATTCACAACAACATCGGTGCCATACAATGTTTTCAGATATCTCATTTAACCCTTTAGGTTGTAGTGTCTGCAGTGAGTCCCTGCCTACCCTGGAAGGGCACAAGCACTGCCTGCAATGTATACTACTGACTAATCCAGTCTCATTCACTGTATCTGCACAGGTGCTATCCTCCTAGATACCATGGATGGGCCAGTGGCATTTATCAGGACTTCAGAGTAGTAAAAGTGGCCCCACAAGTCCTTAAAAGAAAATCAAATGGAGAATTGACTGTAAAAGTCCTAGAATATAATAATAAACCGGGACAACCACTGAGGGGGGATATTTTATTTAATAACAAGAAATATTAGCGCTTTAGTCTGATGGTGGTACCGGGAAGAGCCTGGTATCAGCCAGTGCCCAGCCACTAATCTCCATGGTCTGGTATTAGGGAGGCTGAATACTGATATTATTAGGCTGCAGAGGGCTCTAGCCTGGCTCTAGGCTCTAGCCTTCCCACCCTGGTGATGCTAGCTTGTTGCTGCTATAAAAAATGCAATCACAAAGAAGCAGCTACATCAATTGTAAACCCTGATAGATTGTAACCCTTTCAATCCCTTGTAATCCATCTATCCTACTGTTCCAGTTGGTCACTGTTAGTATTGTACTTCTTTTGTATATTTTGTGTACTGTATGTGCAACCTCAAATGTACAGCACCATGGGATTAATATAATAATGTACAGAGCACCATGGAATTAATATAATAATGTACAGAGCACCATGGGATTAATCTAATAATGTACAGCACCATGGGATTAATATAATAATGTACAGCACCATGGGAGTAATATAATAATGTACAGAGCACCATGGAATTAATATAATAATGTACAGAGCACCATGGGATTAATCTAATCATGTACAGCACCGTGGGATTAATATAATAATGTACAGCACCATGGGAGTAATATAATAATGTACAGCACCATGGAATTAATATAATAATGTACAGAGCACCATGGGATTAATCTAATAATGTACAGCACCATGGGATTAATATAATAATGTACAGCACCATGGGATTAATATAATAATGTACAGCACCATGGGAGTAATATAATAATGTACAGCACCATGGGAGTAATATAATAATGTACAGCACCATGGATATAATATAATAATGTACAGCACCATGGGATTAATATAATAATGTACAGCGCCATGGAATTAATGGTGCCCTATAAATAAATAATAATATTCTGCTGTGTCCACACATAAAGTAATCCTTATGGTAAATCCCCACAGCTTCGCTATGTCCTGTTGCTAGATAGTTTCGGAGTAAGAATATTTGCTAACATGGGAGTTGGGTGCGATACACATTGATCACCACCCATAAGTAATTTGGCAAATAAAGGTTTCTGGAACAGAACAGGGACAATTCTCTGTACAATGTCACATATGCTTCAGTGTGTCCTGCTGTAAGGTGCAGGGAATACAGATAAGAGTTTACCTTTCTTATCCCTGTATTATGATACGTTCCGATGAGGTGACATTGATTCTTACTTCTAGCAATTCGATAGACCCATCTAATGTCCAAGTTAATTACTCGCCTAGCATCAATATCAGGGAAAGGGGGGATATAGGGCTATCATAAACTTTTATATTTCGTTTCATGGACCCTCACGAGAGCTTATATTGTATGGGATAAATTGTACTTCATAATGGGACCATGAAATATTCCATACAATGAATGCGAAAGCTGGAAAAAACCTCAGCATGTGGTGGAAATAGAGAAAAACTGCCTTTGCTCCATTCTCTTATGGGCTTCATTTTCTGACAGCTTTATCTGTTTGGTAACGTTACATGTTCCCTATATTCAGACAACCATCGAAGTGGTAATCTACATCGGCAAGAGGTTATTCTCAGGGATAGAGCCACTTATTTCCATGTTGCTGTCTAGACAGAAGTGGCTTGTGATCTGGGTTTCCTATAAGGTGGTCGGAGTATCGTTTTTAGGAGACCCCAGTCTTTGGGTGGTGAGTTATTTCCTAGGTCTAGATGAGGCCTTAGAAGAGGACACCAGCTTGTAGATGAGGACCATCAGCTCTGTAGGGTAGTCAGTGGTAGATACAGCTAACAGGTAGTCCCAAGTCACTGGACCACCATGCTTGTAGAATAAAGCTACCTTGAAATTGATTTATTATATAACACCTCCACTGCTGACTAGTGAGGAAACCAAAGCGTCCATGACCAACACATGGCCTGGATTTCCCCCATAGGGGTTAGAAAGGAGGTCTAAGTCCCATTGCCATTTTGTCTCCTGTGTCTTTTTTCACACTCAACATCTAGGACACCCTGAAACACCATCATACGAAAGGCCTGTATTTGGATGATGTGAACCCCCGTTCGGTCTGAACTCGCTCAGATAGAACTGAAAGGGAAATTGATGTACTCCGGTGTCTGCTCAGACCCCGGGGTATAATAGTTGGAGGTCCAGGGAAGATGTAAAATAAAATCATTTCCATATGTTTACCTTCCATTGTCTCTTCTTGGGATCCTCGTGGCGTCCGGCTACCTATGTCTTTCTCCTTTTCTGATGTCATGATGCTCGCATGTTCATGTCACCACTGAGGCCCAATCACAGGCTTTAGTATTGACCGGAAGAGGTCCATGCTCATCCGCCCAGAGGTGGAAGATATGGATCACGGGACACCGTAAGGTAATGTGCTTGGTGCTTTCTGTTTGCTCATTGGGGGAGATTTATTAAGACTGGCGCTTCGTACGATAGTCTCTATAAAGGAAAAAAACTGATTTCTGAAGAGGTTCTGGAACTACAAAGTCCAGTCACATGAATGTGATCACCAGTCAAAATCCAGAATAACCCCTTTGGCAGAGCGGACCGCTGCGAGACGTGCAGGAAGAGAGGGGATGTTGTGATGATGGTCACTGGGATGTTGAGCCATGCCGACTCCAGTGCCATGGCCAGCTGCGCTAGGTTACGCGGTTGAGCATCCATGGCGCGAACAACCCGATCGAGGTGGTCCCACAGATTCTCGATTGGGTTCAAGTCCAGGGAATTTGCTGGCCAAGGGAGAACGGTAAACTCATCCTGGTGCTCCTCGAACCACGCAGGTACACTGCGAGCTTTATGACACGTCGCATTGTCCTAATGGTAGATGCCATCATCCTGAGGCATGTAGGAGTGAACATGGTCCGCAAGGATAGATGCATACTTGTGTTGATCCATCGTGCCTTCCACAATGATGAGTGCACCCAGATGGCTGATGACACGCGCCTTCTGCGACTGGTTATTTAACGTTGACTGTACTGCGTATAATAGATATGTCATAGATGTCATGGCGAGTGAGATGCTAAACAGGGATGGTGGTACCAAATGTGCACCGCAATATCATCCCTCTACCTTAGAAAACTGGCGCTGGAGATATTAGTAAATCCCCCCTGATAGATTTAGATTGGTGTTTCCCCATCTTGAGACACGTTGGAGCAGAAGGCCGATCTCCAGGCCTCAGTTTTCTTTTTCCATATACATTACAGATTATTATTTATTCTAGTTCTATATTGGATTCATAGTCTTATAAATCTCCAACATATATTATCTGTTCAGTGTCTACGATAGTTTGGCAATATTTGTTTTCAATTGTTTCCAATTTTTAGATAACCATCATGTTGGTGGAGGTCACAGCGACCTCGTGTAACTGGGAGAGATAACGCCGACTCCTAGGTCCTAGAGAAGGTATCAGAATAGACAGTGGTAGGAAATTTACCAATTCTGAATCCAGATGGCATCATAGATCAGTTTAGTTTGGGATTTGTTACAGTTTTTTCAAAATATTCGGGTTCAATCAAATCCAAACATTGTGTGCGGGAGTGTAGCTATAGGGGGTCCAGAAATAGCAGTTGATCTTGGGCCCTGGAGAGTAGGGGGCCCAAAGGTCTCAATACAGCATAATTAAACACCAGTATAATATATAGCCCTCAGTAAGTGGGGGGCGCTGTTACAGATTCTACATCAGGACCCTGGAGCTTCTAGTTACACCTCTGATCTTGTGGATTGATTTATATGAACCAACTAAAATGACAGCTATGGGAATCCCATGACCTCAAAAACCATACAAACTCACCCATAATCCTTTGAATCAGATTTGAAGATCCCGTTTTTTAGGAAAAAAAATTACAGATAATATTTCAGACAGTTAGAATCAGTTATAGGAAGTAATACACAGATAATACAGTGTGGGGGCTTTTGGGGATTATTGTGGTATTTTAGCAGCCAGTAGTACTTTGCACGCACAGGTTGTACAGCACTGAGCAGCCACTTAAAGGGGTTGTCCCATCAGAAGAATCCTATCTATACTGCTAGTTTATGTGGATTTAAGACTTTTCCTACATACATTGCTTCATCAAAACTGCTTTGTTTGGCTGCTATCTTAATTTATTCACTTAATTGTTTACACTGTATTTCCATAACCATGCACCTGGGGGTGATCTTATCTCCTCGGCACAGACAAGTGATGTAATTCGCTGCTCTCAGGAGGGGAGGGGGCTGAGTGCACAGGAGAGAGCTTGTATTTCTGAGCTGTTTCTGTCTCTGCACCACACAAGTGACTTAGCTCCCTACTCTCAGACAGGGGAGGAGGAGGTGAGTGCTCTGTGCTTGTATTTCTGAGCTGTTTATCTCCTGTTCTTCCAGTTATCAGTCGGTTAATTGAATTTGGCTGATAAGGGCTGAGACAGGGAGTTCCTTACCTCTGTATGTAAGCACAGACCTATAGTTTATTTGCAAACTGACTCAAATCAAGCTCTGCTACATCAGCTTCATATTGTGCGTCTTCCAGTGATACTGTGGTAATTTATGTCCAACCAAACCCTCATTACTGACTGCAAACATGTACTGCTATGAATAGAGCTAGCACAGCAAGTAAAACCCCACTCACCAATGTATTGAGAAAACCAGGAAGTGAAGAGAGCACACAGCCTGCAGCTTGCTGAACAAGCCAGTTGGGAATACCCCTTTAACTTGCACTGTGTGTGACAGTGTATTATGCCCCATAGTGGTCCCTGCACACAGTATTATACCCGATAGTGGCCCATGCACACAGTATTATGCCCCATACTGGCCCCTGCACAGAGTATTATGCCCCATAGTGGTCCCTGCACACAGTATTATGTCTCTCAGTGGCCCCTGCACACAGTATTATCCCCCATAGTGGCCCCTGCACACAGTATTATGCCCCATAGTGGCCCCTGCACACAGTATTATCCCCCATAGTGGTCCCTGCACACAGTATTATGTCCCATAGTGTCCCCTGCACACAGTATTATCCCCCATAGTGGCCCCTGCACACAGTATTATGCCCCATAGTGGCCCCTGCACACAGTATTATCCCCCATAGTGGTCCCTGCACACAGTATTATGTCCGATACTGGCCCCTGTACACACTATTATGTCCCATAATGGCCCCTGCACACAGTATTGTGCCCCATAGTGGCCCCTGCACATACTATTATGCCCCATTGTGGCCCCTGCACACAGTATTATGCCCCATAATGACCCCTGCACACAGTATTATGTCCCATAGTGGCCCCTCCATACAGTATTATGTCCCACTGTGATGACCAAACATACAAAAGTTTCCTCAATA
Organism: Leptodactylus fuscus; assembly: GCF_031893055.1. Taxonomy (NCBI): domain Eukaryota; kingdom Metazoa; phylum Chordata; class Amphibia; order Anura; family Leptodactylidae; genus Leptodactylus; species Leptodactylus fuscus. The sequence goes on from NC_134269.1 coordinate 8,781,946, forward strand.
CAAAACAGCAAGCCAACATGTGGACATCGATGAACAATTATTATACTCTGGGGTCTTTTCAGACCCCAGAGTATAATAATCAGAGACCGACGGGGGGATACCAACATAAAAAACCACTGTTACTTACTAGGGTTGAGCGATCGTATTCGGAAAAGATCGGATTCCGATCGGCGATCGAGAAAATTTCATGATCGCCATCGGAATTCCGAACACAATCTTTTTATGTGGGATCGAGATCGGTGATTTTTCCCACAATGCTTTGCTTAGCCTTCACTCTTAGTATACGCTGTATACTCAGTGTGAAGGCTCCGCTGCAGTTCCATAGGAATGAATGGAAGCAGCCAGCACACAGCCTTAACCCCCTGTGCGCCGGCTGCCTCCATTCATTCGAATGGGAGTCTAAAGTAACATCTCTAGCAGCTACTTACCTCTAGAGATGGCTGCTCCGGTGCCCTCCTTCTTCTTGCCTCGCTGCCCCGCCTCCCAGGTTAGTGTTTAAAGCGCTAGGTAGGCGGGGCTTGTGGCTTAGGAGAGTGTGGGCGGGTACAGGGCGGGGAGACGTGACATGTCCCCTCCCAGTACCTGCCCACACTCTCCTAACCTGGCAGGGAGGGGGCAGCGAAGGAAGAAAAGCAGCGTGGAGCGGCAGCGAGGCGAAGAATGAAGGCACTGGGCACAGAACCAGCCATCTCTGCAGGTAAGTGGACACCAGGGGGGACTAAGTAGCCAGAGGATTAAAAAAAAAATCCTCTGGCTACTTTAGTGATTCACTACACAGCGTGGATTCTAACAATTAAAGCGTTCAATTATTAGATTCCATGCTGTATAGTGAATAGGATTGCTTTTAAAATCCGATCTCCGAGTAATAAAAAAATCCCATTGACTTGCATTGGGATCGGAATTGGGATCGAGATCGCGTTCGAATGAAAAATGATCGGAAATCGGATTTCAAAATCGATCCTGAAAAGTCAAGATCGGCCCTATTACTTACCTATATCTGGCTCTGCTGCAGTCCTCGGTGGTGTAGGCCATCTTCCCGGGACGTCACATGACCCGGGATGCAGAGGTAAGTAACACGGTTTTTTATGTTACTTTACTTCCCCTGGACCTCCTATCATTATACTCGGGGGTATGAAAAAATCCAAGAGTATAATAATGAGGTTTGTGGGGCCCACAGTTTCACTTACCAATCCTGGCCACTGCCAGGAAAGGGCCCGTTACCGGGTGGAGTAACTCCAACCGGTAATGGTCTATTAAGAAAAGAAAAAAACCACAGTGGTAGCGGATGTCGCCGAGTCCCCTAATGTCCTGGGCCCTGTTGCAGCCGCTATCCCTGCTACCCCTGCTACGTAGTTCCGCCACTGCCTGCACACTTTGTCCATCTTGTCCTGTACTGTTTCTATTGGCATAAGAAAATAAAAATTATAACAAAAAAAATTAAAAAATAACAAATACGGCCATTGCTTTTTCACTTTCCAACGTAGAATGACTTTTAGCCATCTTGTAAAAGCCATTGCTTCTTCTGATTCTAGGCCTTGTATAACCTCCATCAGGTATCTGTCCCCGAAAAGTCAACTTTCCTGGACTATTTATTTTTTACATTTTAAAAAGTTAAATTTTTTTTGGCAATGACTGTTATCACCGTCTACCATCTGTTTACCCATGGTCATATCTGTTGCGATCACTTTGACATTACTGGGACAGCTTCCATGCCAAACACATCCAAAAAGTGCAATGTCTACAGCCAGGCCATCGGACGGGAACCAAAGACTGATCCAAAAAGTCAACATCTCCAATACAGAGAACAAGAAGAAACAACTGTGTCCCCCCGGCAGTGCCCACCAACCCATAGCTGGAGGTAGTAAAAAAATAAAAAAAAAAATAAAAATTTGACCATATTTTACACAAGGATGACCATCTAAAGACGATATTCCCAGACCCGTCCCTGTGGTGTTACCATCAGCCTCCAAATCTAACAGATTAGATGAGGACTGGTTCATAATGACCTGGTGCATTATATATTTTCCAAAAATTTCGATTTCAGCTAAAGCCAAAATTTTAGGGGTTCGCCATCCAGAAATCATAATTATATTTTGGGGTCTCTTCAGATCCAACATAAAAATAATCGTAAGTCCTGGGTCACGTCATGTGCGGAACGTCGACATCACGACCCCAGTAAGGGTTAGGGAAACCTCCCCTGGGCCTCCAAGTCTGAAGAGACTACAGATGAGCGATCCAAATTTACCAAAACTTTCAGGTTTGATCTGAACCTGAATCTTTTGGGGTTCACCATCCACAAATCATATTCTAGGGTCTTTTCGGACCCTGATAGATACCATAATAAGTGGAGGTGCAGCAACATACTACTGGGCTGGGATCCTTCAATGCTTCCGGTGCTCCCTCAGGGGACTCTTCTGGACTCTTGGGTGACATCAGGGGCACCAGAGGATCGTTGAAGCCTTTGGTTGGACCTCATTGATCGTATGATACTTGTGCTAATGTGTTATAACATTGGCATGCCCAATGTGACCATTGAGGCCTATGACATCTCTCAAGAGGGCAAAAGAGGCCAGAATGGGACCTCGAGGAAGGAGTCAGAATTTGAGCCTGAAAATAGATAGAGGGACCAAACTCACAAATATTCATGTTCTAATTCCAATATGGTGGACTTGACTCTTTGCCTTAATGGTCCTATTGGGGATCTTAACATTGGAAAAACAAGTCAGAAACTCAAAGCAAGAATGAGGCCCCTGTTAAAGAAACAAAAATAAACCACCGTTTTGTAGTCCTGACCATACAATGACGAACATGAAGATATTAGTACTGAAAAAAAATTTCATATCCAAAAGAGACAAGAGGGTCTAGGAATACAAGTAAGGCCGTACATCAGTACATGAGACGTCATATAGGACTGTCCCAATGAATGTCATCCTGCTACAAAATCTAAGTAACCCTTTCCAGAGTTACCAGAATCACCAATGATATTGGGGTCACCAGAGATCTTCGGGCTCACCAGAGATATTGGGGTCACCAGTTCTCTCAACTAGTATCAATATAAAGACAATAAAAGGTTTCCACTGCTTATCTGGGACCTAATTCATCCAAACCAACCAGGGGGCATAAGTCGGAAAGACTTGGCCCCATAGCAAACCATTTACTGTGCCTCCATAATGCTTTCTTGCCCCCTTTACTGGCCCTCATACTTTAAGGTTCCCTCTCAGTCCTTTTTATGGCCCCACTATGGTATAACACACCCTTTACTGTATTGAACACAATATAATACCCATTTTATTGGCCCACAACCAGTATAATGCCCCTTTACTGGCCCCACACAATTTACTGTCCCAATTGTTGACCCCCTCTCCTCTCCACTATCCCACTCCTGTACCATAGGACCAAGGGTGGGTAAGCGAATATTGACTGCTACCTGGTAATCATGTGATCCTTCTCCTCTGATGCTACATGTAACAGCAAATTATTTGCCAAACACATATATCAATAAAATGGAGAGGAGCCCGTACTTGTCACGTAAAGATAAGAAACGGCGGCGTAACTTGAGGTTGCCCAGGAGGTTTAGGTGGCCCATAAGTTGACTCTTTCCAATGGATGGAGACCAATACATTATAGTTCGGGGGGCCTTGAACATACCATATGTGGCCTCAAGGTATACTATAGCGCCATATGTGCCCTTGAGTTGCTCTGTCCTGTGCAGACAAGACTCAAAAATAAACTCACACCTATGACCATCACATGACCATTGGCTTTATATCCTATGACCACCATTGACTGTAGATCACATGGCCATGGGTAGAGATAAGCAGAATGAATGACAGCAAGCAGATGGATAAAAAAAAATATATATTAGAAAATTGTACAACTTTTTATTATATAAAAAAATAACATATAACCCCTTTAAATTTGTGAGGTGTATGATCTCTATAATATAACATAACAGGGATTTCGTTCCTGACATCTTCAGAAGAGTTACTGTTACATTTTGTAATCTTTGATCTATTTGTATCACCCGGTAAATTTTAGGTTTCACAACTGAAGGTGATATAACCTGAGGATTCTGGGCAGCCTGACCTCACTAGATATCACGAGTAGATGCCAGCGGATCAGATGTTTCATCTTCCTGTTAATGAATCACTAGGTCCTAATACCTTGTATAATAACATTAATATGGATTTTTCGGGATCCCATTTGTGTAGGTTGTCCAGAATAATCAAGTGGAAACCATGTACTGAATTGTAGATCCAACATTTGGCACAACATCTCCATCACCTTGTCTACAGTGTTGGACTGGTCCATCAAAGAACCAAAGGATCCTCCACTGGGCCTAAGCTCTAAAACATTAATGGTTCAGCAGAAGACATCCAGATAGGAAGACAATAATGATCTATTTTCTATGGGTTGTTGGAGGAAGTTCCTAGAATTCATTTTTCTGGTGGGTCCAAGTGACCTCAGTACAGCACTGCCAGTATAGACATTATATTGTTGACGTGAGAATCCCTGTTTGGCTCTATATCACAGCATGTGAACCCTACAAACAACGCCCAATATCTTATCTTCCTGGGAACCTATGAATGGAGAAAATAAGAGGATGACAAATTGGGGTAAATAGTAGTCGAGATTTTGAGATAATCTAGAAGCATATTTTGAATCCTCATTGCTATAAGATGAACCTCTGACCAACTAGACATCCATCAGTGGGTACGGTATGGCACATCGAAATACTGATAGATTCTGAAAAGTGCGGAAAACTGTACCCCAAAAAATATTTCCAAACCCATATGAAAAATAAGATGGTTAGCACTTGCTGGTTAAGTAATGGGAAGAAACAGGGGTGTCATTTCAGAGGGTTCAAATAGACCTAGGCCCAGTAGCCTTAGGAGGCCCATAAGGTGTCTCTTCCCAATATGAGATGTAAGGAAAATGTTTGTTTTTGTACCGTGTTAGCCAGTGGTTATGAAATATAAAAAAACAAAAATCGTGCGAGTCTTCAGTAGGTGATACCTTTTTTAACCGGTTAAGGACCAGGCCCAGAAGTACATTAAGGACCGGGCCTCTTTTTTCAAAACTGACATGTGTCACTTTAAATGGCAATAACTTTGAGATGCTTTAACTTACACAAGTGATTTTGAGATTGTTTTTTCGTAACACATTATACTTCATGTTAGTGGTAAACACTAATCAATATTTTTGTATTTATTTATAAAAAAAACTAGCAAATTTGATGGAAATTTGGAAAAAATTGCAATTTTCAAAATGTGAAATTCTCTGCTTTTCAGGCAGATAGTCATACCATCCAAATACATGAATAAATATTATCTCCCATATCTCTGCTTTATATTGGCATCATCTTTTGATCGTCTTTTAATTCATTTTGGATGTTACAAGGCTTACAAGTGTAACAGCGATTTTCCAGATTTACAAGAAAATTCCTCAAACTAATTTTTTAGGGAACACTTCAGTTCTGAAAGGAATTATAAAGGCCTATATAATAGAAAACCCCATAAATCACCCCATTTTCAAAACTACACCCCTCAAATTATTCAAAACAGCATTTGGGATGTTTGTTAACCCTTTAAGCATTTCATAAGAATAAAAATAATATGGAGGTCAAATTTAGACATTTCATTTTTTTTCACTAATACATTCATTTAGACCTAAAATTAACACATTCACAAAGGGTTAAAGGAGAAAATGCATCTCACATTTTGTTATGCAATTTCTCCCGTACACAGAAATACCCCACATGTGGGTGTAAACTGATTTTTGGGTACACAGCAGTGCATGGAAGGGAAGGAGTGACACTGGGTGTTTGAACAGCATATTTTGCTGGAATAATTTTCAGGCACCATGTCACATTTGCAGAGCCCTTAGCGTACCAAAACAATGGAAACCCCCCAAAAGTGACCCCATTTTAGAATCTACACCCCTCACGGAATTCATCAAGGGGTATAGTCAGCATTTAGACCGTACAGTTGTTTCACAGATTTTACTAACATTGGAATGTGTAAAAGAAAAATTACTAAAATGTCACTTTATCCCCAAAGTTTTCATTTTCACAAGGGGTTAAAGGAGTAAAAGCCCCCCAAAGTTTGTTAAACAATTTATCCTGAACACGGCAATACCCCATATGTGGCTATAATCTGCTGTATGGGAACATGGCGGGGCTCAGAATGGAAGGAGCGCTATTTTGCTTTTGGATGGCAGATTTTGCTGGAATAATTTTTAGGTGCCATGTCACATTTGCAGAGCCCCTAGAGAACCAATACAGTGGAAACCCCCTAAAAGTGACCCCATTTTGGAAACTACACCCCCCACAGAACATATCAAAGGGTAGAGTGAGCATTTTGACCCTACAGCTGTTTCACAGATTTTATTAACATTGGGACATGGAAATGAAAATTTACTTTTTTTCCAACAAACTGTCAATTTAGCCCCAAATTTTTCATTTTCACAAGAGGATAAAGGAAAAAAAGCTCCCTAAAGTTCGTTACACAATTTCTCCTGAACACAGAAATGCCCCATATGTGGCCATAATCTACTGTATGGGAACATGGCGGGGCTCAGAATGGAAAGAGCGCTATTTGGCTTTTGAAGGGCAGATTTTGCTGGAATATTTTTCAGGTGCCATGTCGCATTTGCAGAGCCCCTAGTGTACCAATAAAGTGGAAACCCCCTAAAAGTGACCCCATTTTGGAAACTACACCCCTCATAGAATTTATCTAGGGGTTTGGTGAGCATTTTGGCCTCACAGCTGATTCACAGATTTTATTAACAATGGGACGTAAAAATGAAAAATTACTTTTTTTTTCCAATTAATCGTCCATTTAGCGCCATATTTTTAATTTTGCAAGTAGCTGAAGAATTAAAAGCCTCCCAGAGTTTGTTACACAATTTCTTCTTAACACGGCAATACCCCATATGTGGCCATAATCTGCTGTATGGGTATACGGTGGGGCTCAGAATGGAAAGAGCGCTATTTGGCTTTTAGAAAGCAGATGTGGCTGGAATAGTTCTCAGGTGCCATGTCGAATTAGCTGAGCCCCTAAAGTATCAATACAATGGAAACCCCCCATTGTGACCCCATTTTAGAAACTACACAGGTGACAGTAAACTGGAATTTACCAAAAAGTGACCCCATTTTGTAGGGACAATTTTAGGGCCTCTGCAAATGTGACGTGGTGTCCAAAAACAAAGAATATAGATCTGCACTCCAAAAGCACATATCGCTCCTTCACATCTGCGCCCTGCTGGGTACCCAAATGGCAGTGTATGCCCACATGTATGACACTGGTGTACCCCGGATAACGTACTTAATGCCATATGTGGGTATAAATGGCTGTTTGGGCACAGCCGGGCACAGAAGGGAAGGAGCGCTATTTTGTTTTTTGGAGCACAGTTTGGTTTTTGGAAGTCATGCCACTTTTGCAAAGCCCCTGAATTGCCAATAAAGTGGAATCCACAGACATGTCACCCCATTTTGGACACTACCCCACTCATGGGATTTATCAAGTGGTGTAGCGAGCATTTTTCACCCTTGAGTGTTGCATTTATTTAGTTTCCAGAAATGAAATCACAGCTGATAATGAGAAGTTAAAAATGAAATTTTTCCAGAGATTCGCCATTTTAGTGCCCGATATGTTGTGCCCGACTTATGTCAGCAGAGACACTCCAAACACTGGTAAGCGGGTATCCTGGGCACAACAGCTTTTAGAGCGTTCATCTCTGATACAAGGCGGGCACAACATGTTACGCACAGAAATGACGGATTCCTGGAAAAATTGTCATTTTCACCTCTCACAATCAGCTTCGTATTCATTTATGGATAATAAGTTATAGCAACACTTGGGGGTTAAAAATGCTGTCTGTACCCCTGGAGAAATCCTTCAGGGGTGTAGTTTCCAAAATAAGGTCACATATCAGGGGATTCCACTTTACTGGCGTTTCAGCTCTACAAAAGTGTCATGGCATCCAAAAACCAAACCGTCTGTGCTCCAAAAACCCAATAACCCTTCTTCCCTTCTGTGCCCGGCTGTGCCCTAATATCAGTTTATACCCACATATGACATTACGTACGTTATCCTGGGTACACCAGTGTCATACATGTGTCATAAACTGCAGTTTGGGCGCACAGCAGGGCGCAGAAGCGAAGGAGCGCGATGCGGCTTTTGGAGCACAGATTCAGATGTTTGGTATCTGGACGCCATGTCATGTTTGTAGAGCCTGTAAGGTACCAGAAAAGTGGATTCCCCAAAGGAGTGACCCCATTTTGAAAACTGCACCCCTCAAAGAATTTATCAGGGGGTGTAGTGAGTATTAGTATCCCGGACGTGACTGCACAGCGGATGGCGAAGAGGGAATATATAAGCGGTGCGGAGAACATTGCAGACACCAAATTCCCTACTATGTCCCAGTAGCTCCTATGATTGGGGGAGTCACTGTGGGGGTCACTTTAGGGGTCACTTCTGGTGTTTTTTCGCTCATAAGCTGTAAATCTGGGGTGTCCCCTGATATTCGCTCGCACAGCTTATATATTCCCTATCTGCCGCAGCCAGTTGTGTTCTAATAATTTGGCGATTTTTGGGGGGTTTTGCCTTGACATTGCTAGATGCTATATTTTCTTTATTTTTCTGGTGACGCAGCCATATAAGGGCTTGTTGTTTGCGGGATGAAATGCATTTTGTAATGACACCATTTTTGGGTGCCTACAACTTATAGAATACATTTTATTAACTCTTTCTTGCTGGATTAAAAAAAAAAAAATCAATCCTGCATTGAGTTTTACATTTTAAATTTTTCGCCATGCAGCGTACAGTATAAGTAACATGTGTCCTTTATTCTGCGGGTCGGTACGGTTACGGCGATACCTCATTTATGTTATTTTTTTATGCGATACTAAGTCTGCAGAACAAAAACACATATGGGGACATAAATCAATGTTTTTTGCATCGCCATCTTCTGAGAGACGTAACATTTTTATTTTTCGGTTGACAGTGTTGGTTGAGGGCTTATTTTTTGCGGGAAAATGTGCGCTTTTTATTGGCACTGTTGTGGGGTGAATATGACTTTTTGATCACTTTTTATAGCATATTTTGTAGGATGAGATGGCAAAAAATCATTATTTCCGGCGAGTTTTTTCCGTTTTTTTTTTTCCGACGTTCACCGTGTACATTAAATATTATTTCAGTTTTATTGTACAGGTTGTTACGGACGCGGCGATACCAAATATGCATTGCTTTTTTTTGAATTTTTAGTACTTTTTTTATATAATTCATTTTGTATAGAAAAAAGGGATTTTTGGACTTTAGAACTTTATTACTTTTTTCATACACTTTATTTTTTTTAAAAAAAACTTTTTTTTTTAACTTTTTCATGTGTCCCTTTAGGACACTTGAATCAGTTGATGCTTTGATGAAAGCATCAGCTGATTCAGCACAGTAGCAGACAGGACACGAGTAGGACATGAGCCTGCTCGTGTCCTGTAAGCTGCAGAGGAAGTGAGACACATCGCTCACTTCCTCCACCGCCTGGCAGGATCACCAGGTATGTGGGGGCTCCGGTAGTCTGGGGTCACTGGCCAGACCCTAGACTACCTTGTACTGACATCGGCACCCCCCGATCTCGCCGCGGGGGGTGCCGATCGGGTTAACCTGTCGGCGGATCCCTTTCGATCGCGCCGTGATGTTTGACGGCGCGATCGAAAGGGTTAACACGTCCAGTCGGACTCAGTTCCGACTGGACGTTATGGAGGAAGGGGTTAGGTGTTAGTAACACCTAACCCCTGCCCCCTCCGCACCCCTCCCCCCGCCAGAAAGGTACCTAAAGGCCGGACGTATTTCGGCAATAGTCCGGTCTTTAGGTACCAGCACATGAGGCCGTAAATTTACGTACGGCGGTCCTCATGTGGTTAATGGCTAACTCATAATGATGACAGAATATAACGTTTCGAAGCATACTCTCGGCTTCTTCCTCAGATATATCTAAAAGCACTTTCTGCAGGCTGCATATTTATGTATAACTGGACACATAGGGATAGGATTACAGGAGGGAGGGGGGAAAAGGCTTATTACTATATACATACAATAACAAATAATCAATTCCCAGTTCCCAGGTTCTTTATCTTTATAGCTGTAATAGTTCAGTGATTTGTATAGAATGACATGAATCCAAGTGATGTATTCATTCCATTCTCCAGAGTGGTAAATAGGGTGCACTTGTACTCATAAATCAGTCTCTGTTTTCTTGATTTAAAATTCCCTCTTAAAATCAAAATTTTCATGTCACTGGTGATATTATGATCTTCCTGGCAGAAATGTTTTGGCACGGGAAGGTCTATTCTCTGTTGTTTAATTGTGAATTAATTCTCATTCTGAGTTTCTGGCCGGTCTCTCCAACATACAGATTTTCAGTGGAACATTTGGTGCTCCTAGGACTATATATCTATAATACATAGTGTATGACACTGTCAGGGCTCCTAGGACTATATATATCTATAATACATAGTGTATGACACTGTCAGGGCTCCTAGGACTATATATATCTATAATACATAGTGTATGACACTGTGAGGACTCCTAGGACTATATATCTATAATACATAGTGTATGACACTGTGAGGACTCCTAGGACTATATATCTATAATACATAGTGTATGATACTGTCAGGACTCCTAGGACTATATATCTATAATACATAGTGTATGACACTGTCAGGACTCCTAGGACTATATATCTATAATACATAGTGTATGACACTGTCAGGACTCCTAGGACTATATATCTATAATACATAGTGTATGACACTGTCAGGACTCCTAGGACTATATATCTATAATACATAGCGTATGACACTGTCAGGGCTCCTAGGACTATATATCTATAATACATAGTGTATGACACTGTCAGGGCTCCTAGGACTATATATATCTATAATACATAGTGTATGACACTGTCAGGGCTCCTAGGACTATATATCTATAATACATAGTGTATGACACTGTCAGGGCTCCTAGGACTATATATCTATAATACATAGTGTATGACACTGTCAGGGCTCCTAGGACTATATATCTATAATACATAGTGTATGACACTGTCAGGGCTCCTAGGACTATATATCTATAATACATAGTGTACAACACTGTCAGGGATCCTAGGACTATATATATATATATATATATATAATACATAGTGTATAACACTGTCAGGGCTCCTAGGACTATATATATATATATATCTATAATACATAGTGTACGACACTGTCAGGGCTCCTAGGACTATATATATATATCTATAATACATAGTGTACGACACTGTCAGGGATCCTAGGACTATATGTATCTATAATACATAGTGTATGACACTGTCAGGACTCCTAAGACTATATATATCTATAATACATAGTGTATGACACTGTCAGGGCTCCTAGGACTATATATCTATAATACATAGTGTATGACACTGTCAGGGCTCCTAGGACTATATATCTATAATACATAGTGTATGACACTGTCAGGGCTCCTAGGACTATATATATATATATATATATATATATCTATAATACATAGTGTACAACACTGTCAGGGATCCTAGGACTATATATATATATATATATATATATATATATATATAATACATAGTGTATAACACTGTCAGGGCTCCTAGGACTATATATATATATCTATAATACATAGTGTACGACACTGTCAGGGCTCCTAGGACTATATATATATATATATATATATATATCTATAATACATAGTGTACGACACTGTCAGGGATCCTAGGACTATATGTATCTATAATACATAGTGTATGACACTGTCAGGACTCCTAGGACTATATATATCTATAATACATAGTGTATGACACTGTCAGGGCTCCTAGGACTATATATCTATAATACATAGTGTATGACACTGTCAGGGCTCCTAGGACTATATATCTATAATACATAGTGTATGACACTGTCAGGGCTCCTAGGACTATATATCTTTAATACATAGTGTATGACACTGTCAGGGCTCCTAGGACTATATATATATCTATAATACATAGTGTATGACACTGTCAGGGATCCTAGGACTATATATCTATAATACATAGTGTATGACACTGTCAGGGCTTCTAGGACTATATATGTATAATACATAGTGTATGACACTGTCAGGGCTCCTAGGACTATATATATATATATCTATAATACATAGTGTATGACACTGTCAGGGCTCCTAGGACTATATATATCTATAATACATAGTGTATGACACTGTCAGGGATCCTAGGACTATATATCTATAATACATAGTGTATGACACTGTCAGGGCTTCTAGGACTATATATGTATAATACATAGTGTATGACACTGTCAGGGCTCCTAGGACTATATATATATATCTATAATACATAGTGTACGACACTGTCAGGGCTCCTAGGACTATATATCTATAATACATAGTGTATGACACTGTCAGGGATCCTAGGACTATATGGATGGCAGTACTCTTAGACCCTTGTTATACTGCCAAAATAAGATAATTCTTCCCGTCTTTTTAAAGGGAAGACAAATTAGAATATTATCAGGATAGGCTGTATACCCATCTTACTACACATTTTATGGAGACCACTACAACTACTAGTCGTATGCATACCGTGGTGGCCTCTGCCTACTCGACCTCACCAAGCGTTCCACCTCCTCTGACAACGCCATAACCCCAACTGTTAAGAGCAAAAGTAGCAGAAGCAGCCATAACTAGTACAGTATGTTGAAGATAAACCAAAAAAATTTTCAGCTTTCAGCGCCAATCAGAGACACAACAACCACCGGGCACCCACCGGGTGCACCAGCAGTTACAGTTGTATCTAGAGTGCACCTATAGACCAGAAAATCCTTTGCCCCATGGAATTCTGGACCAATAGATTAGAGCAGTGGAAGGAGCTGGCCCAGATTGCCATGGGAGCTTCATCTGGTCCAGCCTCAAGTATAATGGCCAAGACTGAGGCCTTTGGTGCCGGTGCTGTTATAACACCTAACCACTGTGAATCAATCATGGATCCATCAGGATTTTCAAATTTCTCCGAATAGTGATGTCACCGTTTTCCTTTAGCATCAATTTCCATGTACTGTATAGCTAAATTTTTGAAAAATTTTGGTGGCTTTTTTTTTTCTTTAAACTCATAGTTTGTAGCCTCTGTTTACCATCTGTTTTTCCATAGACATACATGTCCTATTCACTCTTGCCCGGTTCTTCGCAGAGATAGTCGCTGCTTTCTTCTATGGCGGGGTCTTCTATGAATGGCTTTTCTCTTCTATCACAAAATACATTATTTTGTCAATTATTGGATAGCTTGGACTTATGTTTTGACCTTTCCCTCCCCGTTTTCCATCCTTCTCCGCCTTCCATAATAATTGGGTGACTTGGTGAATTGGGATTTTGTGACCATTCCATTAAAAATACCCCCCTGACCATAAACATATAATGACTTGTTATTCAATTCTGTTTTCCTTGGTAATTTGCTAGTAAAATAACTCCCCTCTAAATCAATATTTGACCAGGTTAATATGTAGTAAATCTAGTGCTAATGGCGAGAGGCCATCCAAAGAGAAAAAAATCCCGGTGCCATATCCAGACTATAAATTCAGACCGAGCCATGAGATCTCCATTCACTTTGAGAAGTTGAATCAACGTTGAACCCTCAAGATGTTCTCCTCACTGGCTGCATTGTTACTAATACAGACAACATTGACCTACGGATATTGGATCGAAGTTGATAATGGTGGAAATTGGGGTGACTGGGGACCTAAACAGCGGTGTCCTCCTAATACCAGCGCCACAGGATTCAGCTTAAAGGTACAGTAACTGGATAATGTGATATCTGGTTAGAAAAGTGAGTTAATATTGGGGGTCCCTGGTGGGGATCCCTCTATTACTTAGATCTTGGTGACATATTAGTTGCTGTAGATGACAGATGGCATCCAATGAAATAAATAGGGATGATTGATACCTCATTGATGACCCATGATATACAGAATTTGGAATGAATTCAATTCATTCTCATATATTTATTATCATTTAAACTCAATTAAGAAAGAAGAAAGCCTATTCTTCTCCTCCCTTTAGATGTCTTCTCCACGTTGCCATTCTGTAGAAATCTCTCGCAGCACTGGGGGTGGGGCCCAGCGCTCAAACAGCACTGGGGGCATCCCCAATGCTGCGAGAGAACTCTCCAGCACTGCCTCCATCTACTTCAGGAGCGGGTCTTCTTCCGGAGCTGGCTTCAAACTTCTAGGCCTCGGGCCTAGGGCAAAGCCGACTGCATATGCCCACCAACTACAAGAAAATGGCTGCTTACACAGTATCGTAAGCAGCCATTTTCTTGTGGCCGGCGGGCATGCACAATCGGCTACCTAAGTGTAGAAGTTTAAAGCCACTGCCAGAAGAAGACGTGAAGAAGACCCGTTCCTCAGTGGCGTAACTAGGAATGGCGAGCCCCGTGGCAAACTTTTGACATCCCCCCCCCCTCCGCACGCATTTCTGCGCACACTGTAATATCCTATTTTGGCCCCTGCACACAGTATTATCCCCCATAGTGGCCCCTGCACACAGTATTGTACCCCATAGTGGCCCCTGCACACAGTATTATGCCCCATAGTGACCCCTGCACACAGTATTATACCCCATAGTGGCCCCTGCACACAGTATTATGTCCCATAGTGGCCCCTGCACACAGTGTTATGTCCCATAGTGGCCCCTGCACACAGTATTATGCCGCATAGTGGCCCCTGCACACAGTATTATGCCCCATAGTGGCCCCTGCACACAGTATTACGCCCCATAGTGGCCCCTGTACACAGTATTATGCCCCATAGTGGCCCCTGCACACAGTATTACGCCCCATAGTGGCCCCTGCACACAGTATTATGCCCCATAGTGGCCCCTGCACACAGTATTACGCCCCATAGTGGCCCCTGTACACAGTATTATGCCCCATAGTGGCCCCTGCACACAGTATTATGCCCCATAGTGGCCCCTGCACACAGTATTATGCCCCATAGTGGCCCCTGCACACAGTATTATGCCCCATAGTGGCCCCTGCACACAGTATTATGTCCCCATACTGGCCCCTAGTACACAGTATTATGCCCCATAGTAGCCCCTGCACACAGTATTATGCCCCATAGTGGCCCCTGCACACAGTATTATGCCCCATAGTGGCCCCTGCACACAGTATTATGTCCCCATACTGGCCCCTAGTACACAGTATTATGCCCCATAGTAGCCCCTGCACACAGTATTATGCCCCATAGTGGCCCCTGCACACAGTATTATGTCCCATAGTGGCCCCTGAACACAGTATTATGTCCCATAGTGGCCCCTGCACACAGTATTATGTCCCATAGTGGCCCCTGCACACAGTATTATGCCCCATAGTGGCCCCTGCACACAGTATTATGTCCCATAGTGGCCCCTGCACACAGTATTATGTCCCATAGTGGCCCCTGCACACAGTATTATACCCCATAGTGGCCCCTGCACACAGTATTATGCCCCATAGTGGCCCCTGCACACAGTATTATGTCCCATAGTGGCCCCTGCACACAGTATTATGTCCCATAGTGGCCCCTGAACACAGTATTATGTCCCATAGTGGCCCCTGCACACAGTATTATGTCCCATAGTGGCCCCTGCACACAGTATTATGTCCCATAGTGGCCCCTGCACACAGTATTATGTCCCATAGTGGCCCCTGCACACAGTATTATACCCCATAGTGGCCCCTGCACACAGTATTATGTCCCATAGCGGCCCCTGCACACAGTATTATGTCCCATAGTGGCCCCTAAACACAGTATTATGTCCCATAGTGGCCCCTGCACACAGTATTATGTCCCATAGTGGCCCCTGCACACAGTATTATGCCCCATAGTGGCCCCTGCACACAGTATTATGTCCCCATACTGGCCCCTAGTACACAGTATTATGTCCCATACTGGCCCCTAGTACACAGTATTATGCCCCATAGTGGCCCCTGCACACAGTATTATGTCCCATACTGGCCCCTAGTACACAGTATTATGCCCCATACTGGCCCCTGCACACAGTATTATGCCCCATAGTGGCCCCTGCACACAGTATTATGCCCCATACTGGCCCCTGCACACAGTATTATGCCCCATACTGGCCCCTGCACACAGTATTATGCCCCATACTGGCCCCTGCACACAGTATTATGCCCCATACTGGCCCCTGCACACAGTATTATGCCCCATACTGGCCCCTGCACACAGTATTATGCCCCATGCTGGAGACCCCAGAGTATAATAATCGGAGACCCAGAGGGATACAAACAACAAACTACTGTTACTTACCTAACTCCCGACTCCCCTGCATTCTCCGTCAGTGTCGGCCATCTTCCCTGTGTCGCGGGTCATATGACGTCACGCAAGTAGGCCGAAGCCTGCCCGGAGCCTGGAGAGGTAAGTAACACAGTTTTTTATGTTATCTTACCTCTTCCGGGGCCTCCGCTCATTATAATCGTGGATCCAAAAACACCGCCGAATATAATAGTGCTTGTGGGGCCCGCGTTGTCACTTATCGTTGCCGGCCCCTGCCAGGATCGGTAAGTATATAGGGAACGTTACCGGCTGGAGTAACTCCAGCCAGTAACCGCCTATTAAAACAACCCCCAAAAAAACGCAGCGGTAGCGGCTATCGCCAGGACCCTCCACTGCATCCCCGTTAGTTGCTCCCCTGACACCCATGTTTTGATAAAAAACCCACAATGTCTATGTTTTTCAGATAGAGAAACCCCAGGGAATTGGAGATGACACGGCCTGGAACGCAATTAGACTATATTGTACCAATGCAAAAGGAGAAATCGTGGCAATAATAACATCTACTGAAGGACGGTAAGTCCATAAAAGTGTCTAATGTTTCAGCCAGTCTCTGCTCTAGTCTTTCCCCGTCTCTTCAGGCTCGGGGTACATCTGGAAAAAAAAAATTCCTCAGGGCACCTCTATCTATTAGCAGGTTCCGCACCAGAATCAGCGCCAATTTCCTCCCTGTGATTGGACCCTTACTTGACCGCATTCCCCCACAGCTCTCTCCTGCTCTGTTCCTCTAGTCTCCAGTCTGCAGATCTGCACAGAGACGAAGACATCAATAGATTACCATCTTATTTAGCTTATCTGCATCCTAAGGACGCAGATAATGTTCATAGATAATATCAGCTGAACTGATATCTAAGTATCTGCTCAACTTAGACATTGGCCCACATTTACTAACAGTGACACAGTGTGAACTTAGACTAGTCCATTTTGACAGATTTATCACAGTGACAGATTTATCACAGTGACAGATTTATCACAGTGACAGATTTATCACAGTGACAGATAATCTGATATATCTTTGAACTATCTAATCTAACTTTGTAACATCTGTGACTTCTTTGATCCAGGAAGTTTTGTGTGAATTTGGGGCAATTTTGTGCATTTTTGTCATATATAGACCACACCCCTTACTGTAAGCTGGTGGTTTTGAACCTGCGGTACCCATATGCTGGAGGTTCACCCCACAATCCCTTGAGGAATGTGCTGCAGTGAGAGACTCTGCCAACCCCCCCCCCCCCACACACACACACACACGCACACACGCACACACACGCACGCATGCACACACGCACACACACACGCACACACACACTGCCACCACCAATGATTAATTCCAGGTACACCAGGAGACCATGGTAAGCTGTTTTCAGTGCTCACCATTCTGAGAGCCAATGTTACAACAGACCCCAGAGCAGAGAAGAAACATGGAGTAGAGTGGCAGGTGACAATGGGGCAGCTTACCACTCATTCCATAGACAGCACTGAGCGTGGGAGCATTGTGGACGTTATATTATGTGGGGAGCATGGTGAGGGCCATTATATTACATGTAGAGCACTGTGGGGGCTATTATATTACATTGGGGCACTGTGGGGGCCATTATATTATGTGTAGGGCACTGTGGGGGCCATTATATTAAATTTGGGGCAATGTGGGGGCCATTATATTACATGTAGGGCACTGTGGGGACTATTATCTAACTTGTAGAGCACTATAGAGGCCATTATATTACATGTAGGGCACTGTGGAGGACATTACATTACATGGGGGATCCATTATATTACACTGGAGCAGTGTGGGGGCCATTATATTACATTGGGACACTGTCGGCACCATTATATTACATGTAGAGCACTGTGTGGGCTATTATCTAACATGTATAGCAGTGTGGGGGTTATTATATTACATTGGGGTCAGTGTGGGCGGTCCATTATAGTATATGTAGGGCACTGTGGGGCTATTATCTAACATGTAGAGCACTATGGGGGCCATTATATTAAATGGGGAGCACTGTGGGGGCCATTATATTACATGTAGAGCACTCTCAGGGCTATTATATTACATGTGGGGCACTATGAAGACCATTATACTACATGTGCGGGGACCATTATACTGCACATGGGGGCACTGAGGGGGCCATTACATAAATGTTCACAGAAACTCCAAACCAACCTTCATTTTGTTCATATTTAGAAGAGACCTCTAATTTGGGGGTTCTCAGTATATTCTTACTACGGTATACATTGCTCTAAGTCATGCTCATTGTCACAGAACCCTGGCCAGTTGTCAAGTGAGTCAAAAATGTAAAAATTTTGGCACCTTTTACACCAAATTTTTTCCTCTCTTCCTTCAACTTCTTCTATTGTTCTCATCCTCTCGGTCTTTGGAGTCCCAGACATTAATTTTTTTAATGTTCCTTTTATACTCACCACATTTGAAGACCCGTAAGCAGCCGTCTAATCTATGGCATTTCTCCACAGATGGGGCGAGTGGACTGTCGTTTCATGGTGTCCCAGAGGACGGTTGCTAAATTATTGCTTATCAGTTGAGCCACCACAGGGTGATGAGGATGACACGGCGGCCAACAACATCATGATGCAATGTTCAGATCACACCATATTAACCGGAAATGGAGGAACATGGGGACAATATGGAAACTGGAGTCCAATTTGCTCATATGGAATCTGCGGTATGCAAACCAGAGTGGAGCCACCACAAGGCAAAGGAGATGACACCTCTCTCAATAACGTCAGATTCGAATGTTGCGAAACACAAAATTTGAAACTGTAACTTGCGCAGTAATTCTCTTGAGCCAATATTAAAAAAAAAAAGTTTCATTAATTTAGCCTATCATGTGGATGCGCGGTCCAGGTTTTCAAGTTTCAATCAAAAAATAATCTATTGTTTTATGAAAACATATTTTTTTAAAGAATTTTCAGCCATGTTGGTTTTCCATGTTATTATCCCAAAGATTTGCATTCCGACTCCTGCCACTAAACCTAAAATAGTCTGTCACTTTCTGTTTCCTGGTGATATAATGGTTTGGAGAAGACCAATGGGTCCTGCAAAAAATAAGCCTTCCTATGGTTTTGTGAATGGGAAAGTAAAAAAAAAAAAAAAAAATAGGATTTTTGGGCGTTCAAAATGAAAAACCGAGAAATGAAATATGGTGATGGCTGGGGAGAGGTTCATAAGGATAGTAAGATGGAAAGTAAAAAATAGTCGAAAATTCTTAAAATTTGTTTAATTGACCTGAATTTTTCTTAAAAAATGGTTATTTTCTGGTGACACATTCCCTTTAATGCTAGTAATTCTCTTGTACATGATAAGATGCTGCAGTCCACATCTTGGTCGCCATCTTGAAGATGCTGCAGTTCACCTTTTGGTTGTGTTTAGAGATGAGCGAGTAGTTAAATACTCGATATTCGATATTCGTTTCGAGTAGCCCCTCAATATTTGACTACTTGAATTGAATATCGAATCCTTTTATACTCTATGGGGGAAAAATGCTCGTTTCAGGGATAGGCAACATTCGATCAAATAGAACTTACCAAGTCCACGAGTGAGGGTCGGGCTGCATTCTCCGAGAAGTCTTCTCCGTGCAGCGTCCCTGCGGCGTCTTCCGGCTTTGAATTCACTTTGCCAGGCATCGGGCCTGGGCAGAGCCGACTGCGCTTGCCCTACAAGAAAATGGCGGCTTACAGTCAAAGCGGCCATTTTCTTGTAGCGTGGGCATGTGCAGTCGGCTCTGCCCAGGCCCGATGCCTGGCAGAGTGAATTCAGAGCAAGAAGACACCGCAGGGATGCTGCGCGGAGAAGACTTCTAAAGGTAGGAGAAGAACCAGCGTTGATTGGCCGACTGTATAGCATTCGGCCAATCAACGCTGGTTCTGCATCAAATTCTTCCATTCGAATAGCGAGTGGTACTTGATCGAGTACGAGTATTTCGAATACCGTAGTATTCTATCCAATACCTACTCAATCGAGTACTAATCACTCATCTCTAGTCATGTTACAAAGCTGCAGTCCACCGCTTGGGTGCCGTCTTGAAGATGCCCCTGTACACCACTTGGTTGCCATCTTGAAGATGCTACAGTCCACCTCTTGGTCATAATAAGATGCTTGCAGTCCACCTCTTGGTGACCACCTTGAAGATTCTGTAGCCCACCTCTCGGTCATGATGAGATGCTGAAGTCCACCACTTGGTGACCATCTTGTAGATGCTGTAGTCCACCTCTTGGTTGTGACTTTGATGCTGCAGTCCATCTCTTGGTGAACACCTTGTAGATGCTGCAGTCCACCTCTTGGTTGTGACTTTGATGCTGCAGTCCATCTCTTGGTGAACACCTTGTAGATGCTGCAGTCCACCTCTTGGTTGTGACTTTGATGCTGCAGTCCACCACTTGGTGAACGCCTTGTAGAAGCTGTAGTCCACCTCTTGGTCGTGATAAGATGCTGTAGTCCACCTCTTGATCGCCATCTTGAAGATGCTGTCTACTTGTATCTTGTCATCTCACATTATTGAAGCTTGAGACCACCTTCCTTCTCACATATATAAGTGACTGTAAGGTTTATGCTGTATTCTTAATTCTGCTCAAAGAAACATCCCAATAAAAAATGTTTGGCAAACACTTTGATACTTTAATGTAACTAGCATCTAGCATTACCTTCTGTATATGGGAGGCCCAAAATGAAAATACCCCGGACCACTACAGACTATGCAGGGACTATACGGGGACAAAAAGCAACAGTCCTTATAGTGACTTTGTTAGTCTCTAGTTCATATGGGATACTATGTCTTATTGAGGAGACATCATCTTATACTTATTATACTATACATGTCCTGTTAAAAGAACATGCAAATGAGTCCTTCTTGGTGGAAAGTGGTAACTTGCTCTAGCGCCCCCTTATGATCAGTGTCTGGTTCTCCTGAAACCTAGTGGCATAATCTGGGAATAAAGCCAAGACAGAATACCTTCCTCTTCCATTTTGAGATCTGACTTGGCTTTACTCCCAGATTGTGACACTAGGTGTCAGAAGAACCAGGAATTGATCTATGAGAAGTTACATTCCATAAGGTGGCGCTAGAGGAAGTTTTTATCTATCTGTTGCTAGTGCAATTTCCCTGATTCTAACAAGGAGGACTTATTTGCATATTCTGTTCCCTATTTTAGTCTCAGAGCTGATCTCGGTCACTCCTCAGACCCAGTTCTGCGGTTCAGAGATTTGGGAGAGTGACACTGTATCCAATGGGAGTGGGGGCTCTGATGCATCTTGTATTCACTACACAGCATTCATTGAACTCATCGACTGCTATGTAGTGAGAAATGGAGAAGACAAGAGATTGCAGGGAAAGGAGCTTTAAGTAAGCATTGCTCCATTATAAAGACAAGCACCAAGCGTCATACATGTACATTACTGTGTCACCAAGTGGTTAAAGGGTAAGTCCAAGGTTAAAAGCCATATGTTTTAAATATCTAACTACTAGAAATGAGTGAACAATAAAATGTCCAAGGTTCGAAATCCGATTCGAACAGCCACACACTGTTTGGCTGTTCGAACGGATTTCGAACCCCATTATAGTCTATGGGGGGAAATGCTCGTTTCAGGGGTACGCAAAATTCGATAAAATTATACTTACCTAGTCCACGAGTGGCGGTCGGGCTGGATTCCCCTTGAAGTCTTCTCCCAGCGCAGCGTCCCCGCGGCGTCTTCCGGCCGGAATTCACTCTGCCTAGGCATCGGGGCCTAGGCAGAGCCGACTGCGCATGCGCGGTTGGCTCTGCCCAGCCCGACGCCTGAGCAGAGCCGACTGCACATGCGAGGGCATGCCCACGCATGCGCAGTCGGCTCTGCCTTGGCCAGATGCCTAGGCAGAGTGAATTCCAGCTGGAAGACGCCAAGGGGACGCTGCACGGAGAAGACTTCTAAAGGTAAGAGAAGAACCAGCGTTGATTGGCAGAATGTATAGCATTCTGCCAATCAACACTGGTTCTGCATCGAACCTTAAACTTCGAACAGCTAGTAATGTTCGATCGAGTACGAGTATTTCGAATACCGTAGTATTCGATCGAACACCTACTCACTCATCTCTACTAACTACATAACATAAAAAGTTACTTCGGTCTCACTGATCCTTCACCGCTCCCATCCATTAGTGGCCTGGGTCCTGACTATGCCCCACTTCTTAACATCCAACACACAGAGGAGACACCTAGAGAAGTTGGCTCAATTATTGGCTAAGGTGGGCCACCGCTCCGACAAGTTATCGACAGAGCCAGAAGGGAGTAAGTGGAGCGTAGGAGGCAAGGAACACCAGGCAATCCTCTTCAAGACTGGGTAAAAGGATACACAAATAAAAATTAATTGTCTCTATATCCAGATTATAAGTAGAGTCCTTCTACGTATCCTCATCATCACTGTCTGCTTCTCCTACTCATTCCAAGATCAGTCATGAGATGTGTGTCCAGGAAACAGCGATGTAGATAATCTTAATCTTATGGTAGAGTTGGAAGGGACCTCAAGGGCCATCGGGTCCAACCCCCTGCGAGTGCAGGTTTTCCTAAATCATCCCAGCTATATGTTTCTCCAGATTCCGCTTGAAGATTTCCATTGATGGAGCGCCCACCACCTCCCGTGGCAGCCTATTCCACTCTCTCACTCCCCTCACTGTCAGAAAGTTTTTCCTAATGTCTAATCTGTATCTCTTTCCCTTTAGTTTCATCCCATTGCTTCTTGTACTTCCTTGTGCTAATGAGAATAGGGGAGATCCCTCTGCACTGTGACTACCTTTCAGATATTTGTAGACTGCTATTAAATCTCCCCTCAGCCTTCTCTTCTGCAAACTAAACAATCCCAGTTCTTTTAGCCGCTCCTCATAGGACATGGTTTGCAGACCTTCCACCATTTTGGTTGCTCTTCTCTGGACTTGCTCCAATATATCGATGTCTTTCTTGAATTGAGGCGCCCAGAACTGTACACAGTATTCCAGGTGTGGTCTGACCAGGGAAGAGTACAGCGGAATAATGACCTCTCTTCATCTAGATTCAATGCTTGTCTTAATACATCCCAGAATTTTATTCGCCTTTTTTGCAGCAGCACCGCACTGTTGGCTCATGTTGAATTTGTGATCTACTATTATGCCCAAGTCCTTTTCCCCTATGCTATCACTTAGTTCTATTCCTCCCATACTATATATGTTTTTTACATTTCTGTTACCCAGATGTAGAACTTTGCATTTGTCCCTGTTAAATCCCATTTTGTTGGCCTCAGCCCATTGTTCCAGTGTGTCTAAGTCCTTTTGAATACACTCTCTCTCCTCTCTAGTGTTGGCTATTCCTCCTATCTTCGTATCATCTGCAAATTTTATGAGTTCCCCAATAATTCCATCGTCCAGATCATTTATAAAGATATTAAAAAGTACTGGGCCCAGAACAGAGCCCTGCGGCACCCCGCTTTTGACCCTAGTCATCTGGTGGGGCTGGGAGGGAGAGTAGGTGAGAAGGGGAGGTGGTGTGACTGAGTTCTGAGTGAAATGCATTATGGTAGTTAAAGGAAAAGCGAACAGGAAGGTACACTAGGTAAACAAATGCAGGAGATGCCAGGAGCTCCCAGAGAGAAACCCAGAAATTACACTTGTTAACCTACTGATAGCATTAACAGACCTTTTTTGAAAATTTTTCTTTTTGCCCAGAAAACCCCTTTAATCTGCCAGGAGCTCCCAGAGAAACCCAGAAATGACTCTTTGTAATCCCCAATATATTCTATAGTACATTAAATAGTGCTATCAAAAAATACTAACTGTACCGCAAAAAAACAAGCCCTCTTATGGAAGAATAAAAAATGGCGTTTGGAAAAATGGGAGCTAAAAAGGAAATTTCAAAAATAAAATTTGCCTGAGATTCCAAAGATGCCGAAGGCGAGGACAAAGGACAACACAGTGGAGGGAAGAAGGTGCAGTAAGGCTATGAGACCACAATGGTCAAAAACAGACATTAAAAACATTTCCCTGTCGTCCCTACCAGCGGCACAATGTGGGGTATTTCGTGCCCCTGTGTGCTGGTAGGACAGGCGGAATTTTAATTAGCCATGTATTAATTTCACATGGCTTGTTCCCTTTAAGAGGGCACAGATACCTCCCCCCTGTGCGTTTTTTTCTGTCCTGTGTAAAGGATCGGACAGGTGGGGAGGACTCTGTGTCCTCCTAAAGAGAAAGAGTAAGAAGAAGTTTCAGGTACTTACCTGCTCAGACCTGTTCAGGTGTCTTCAATGATGCACTCTGCCCCTTTGGACTTCTGTCGGTCCTGCAAAGAGAATAGGTAAGATTAAAGTTACCTATTTTGCCCACCTCCCTCACGCAATCCTACCTCCTGTTCCCCGGCATCCAGTCCTGCTGGGCTTCGGAGCCGCGCGCAGCCAGCCGGCGTGTTCGCGCGGCTCCATGAGGGGAACTTCCGGTTTTCGCGGAACCTTTCCTCTGTGTAGGAGGGTTCCGGCCGGTCGTTTAGAAGTGTAACACCGGCAACTTCCGGTTTTCGGCATTCGCCGCTCCGGGACCACGCGAACAGCAGCGTTGGACACTGGAGGTCCTCAGGAGATTAAGGTACGTGCCAATGTAGTTGGCTCAAAGGGGGAGCGTGACTTGAAGGGCTAGGAGTGTTATGAAGGGCAAAGGAACGGAGCTTTTGACTAAGGCCACGCCCCTTCCGGATATGGGGCTGTAAAAAAGGGGGCAGGTTGCATCCCTCATTGCCTGCTAGTCTAATCCCTAGCTGGTTTCTCCGCTGTGGCTTGTGGTTACCGCTTCAATCTGCATTTATTCTACTGCAAACTCTGCTGAAGGTTGGTAAGTGGCCTGCAGAAGCTGGGTGAGTCTCCTCATATGGTTCCTTGAATGTACTCCTCTGATGTTTCATATTCCATGCTTAGGTATCGCTGAAAGCTAGCTTCTATTTGTCATGTCTTCCTCTTCTACCCCTCCCGGGGATCAAGTAAGACGGAAGAAGTCTTCTAAAAGGAGACACCTGGCTTGCATTGATTGTGACGTTCCACTACCTGATGGTAGGTGCGGTTTTTTCGTCTGCTAATTCTCCCAATGGTGGGAGTATCCTGAATGTCATTGTTTTGCCTTTAGGCTATGACTGGTCACGCTGCCAGCAATGCAGGGGACCTCTGCGGGAGGAACCCGTTACCAGTGATATGGTAGCATGGGTCAAGGAGTACATGGTGAGTACGGTTGCCGCAAAGAGGGGAAGGGTCCCCTCCGGCTTCTAAGTATCCTTGTGTTTTTTGCAGGATGATTCTTTAAAGGATATCCGTACTTCACTGGCTCAGCTCACCAAGAAGCAGCGCGTGGAAAGGCGTTCTGCTTCACTGCCCTCCCTGGAGCGCCTCCAGGTGGAGGAGGTGTCCATATCATCGGACGATCAGTCCTCCTGTACCAGCAGACCAATTTTCCATCGGGAAAAGACTAATAAACTGCTGAAGGCCATCCGGTCGTGGGACCAGGTTGGCGAGGGGGAAGCCTCTGCGTCCACCTCTGGGAAGCGGAGGGTTTTCCAAGTGGACGCCTCCATGGCCAGCCTAATGGAACAAGAATGGAAGCAGCCGGAGAAGGCTTACGTCACCACCAGAGCTTTCAAAGCAGTGTATCCGATTGATCCCTCCCAGCTGGATCGCTGGGGTCCGCCACCCAAGGTGGATTTAGCCATCTCTAAGCTTTCCCGTCGCACTGTCGTGCCCATCGATGACGGGTCAAATCTTCAGGATTTGCTTGATAGAAGAGTGGATTCAACGCTCAAGAAGGCGTATTCGTCTGCTTCAGCCCAGGTGACGGTGGGCATCGCCTCAACGGAAGTAGCTGATAAGCTTCAAGCCCGGCTGGACCGCCTGGAACGGGATATCGACTCCGGGGTTAACAGGGACGACATCCTGGCATCCATGGGGGAGATCCGTCTCGCTACGGATTTCCTGAGAGAATCGGCAAGACAGCAGGTGAAGCTGGCTTCCAAGGCCATGGCCCTCAATACCGCCGCCAGGAGGCCCTTGTGGCTCAAACCTTGGCGGGCTGATGTCGCCTCCAAGTTTTCTTTGTGTTCCCTCCCCTTTCAACCTGGGAAGGTTTTCGGCCAAGGGCTGGACGATCTGATGGAGGGATTGGCTGATGGTAGAGGGAGATCACTACCACAAGCAACCAGAGAAAGAAGGCCTCCCCCTTCTAGGGGTCGAGGCTCCACGTCTCAATACAGGCCTCAACAAGGAAGCCAGAGACGCCCCAGATACCGTCCGAAAGGGGCGGGTCGCGGGATCCCCAAGGAGGACCCTAAGAAGAAGGGGTTTTGAGGAGACGCCGCTCTCTGTGACCAGCTCTCCCGTAGGAGGGCGCCTTTCGAATTTCCTTGTGGCATGGCATCTTCACATTCTGGACCCATGGGTCTTTCAAGTTGTTCAGCGAGGATACGCAATAGAGTTCTCCCATCCTCCGGTGGATCGTTTCATCACTACGCGGGTCTTACCAGCCCTACAACAAGACTGCCTGGAGGCTTCCGTCGCAGAATATCTCTTAAAGGGGGCCCTGGAAAGGGTCCCTCCTCCCGAAGTGGGTCAAGGAGTTTATTCACCCGTGTTCTTGGTTCCAAAGTCCACAGGAGGGTGGCGGATGATTATAGATCTTCGGTTCCTCAACCTCTTCATAAAGAAAAAACCTTTCAGGATGGAGTCCATAGACTCAGTAACCAATTTCCTATTGCGCAACGAGGTCATGGTCACCCTGGACCTGAAGGATGCCTACTTACATATCCCCATCTTCCCGCCACACAGGAAATATCTACGTATAGCCGTTCTTATGGCTGGTCACAGAGAGCACCTACAGTTCACTGCTCTGCCATTCGGCATATCGTCAGCTCCGTATGTATTCACCAAGATGGTCGCACCAGTTGCCGCCGCTCTCAGACTTCAAGGCCTCTTCGTGGTTCCCTACCTCGACGACTGGCTTATAAAAGCTCAGTCTACTTCAATTCTCCATCACCACCTCCAGATAGCCATCGCCTTCCTCCAGGAGTTAGGTTGGCTGATCAATTGGGAGACGTCAGAAATAGTGCCATCCACCCGGAAGAAATTCCTAGGGTTTGTTCTGGATTCCCAGAGCATGCAGATTTTCCTATCTCGTCCAAGGCGAGCAAAAATAGAAGCTTCGGTTCGGGGCCTCCTCAGGTCCCGATGGATCACCATTCGCACCGCCATGCGGGTCCTAGGCCTGATGTCTTCTTCAGCCAAGGCGGTCCCTTGGGCTTTATGGCACTTGCGTCCCCTTCAGATGGAAGTGTTGAGAGCCTGGAACGGATCTCCACGGGGACTGCACAGGAAGATCTGCCTTTCTCCCGGTACCCGTCTTTCCCTCAGATGGTGGAGACACCTGAAAGACGGAAGGTCCTCGGTTCAACCTCGTTGGACCCTGTTGACAACAGATGCGTCCCATTCGGGATGGGGAGCCCACCTGGACGGCAGGACTGTCCAGGGTCTGTGGAGGAATCCAGAGGTAGGAACCTCCAACCTGAAGGAGCTAAAAGCAGTGTATCTGGCGCTGAAGTACTTCGCCCCCTTTCTCGAAGGGAAGGCAGTCAAGGTCCGGTCAGACAATATGACGACGGTAATATACTTGAGCAAACAGGGCGGCACCAGGGTTCCAGCCCTACTGAGAGAGGCGAACTTGATCTTCACGTGGGCAGAGAAGAATCTGACCCACCTATCCGCTGTTCACATCAAGGGCTCCCTGAACATAGTAGCGGATCAGTTGAGTCGGGGTATCCCTGTATCAGGAGAATGGTCTCTCAATCAAGACATATTCCATCAGATTGTCCAAACATGGGGCCTTCCGGATGTCGACCTCATGGCAACCCGACTCAACGCCAAGGTGGAAACCTTCTGCTCTCTGTACCAGGAGGACAATGCCTTGGCAGTGGATGCCCTGTCCATCCCATGGAGGTTCAGGCTGATATACATTTTCCCTCCAGTTTCCATCATACCCAAGGTATTGATGAAAATCAGACAGGACCAAGTCTCGGGAATTGCCATAATCCCGTTCTGGCCGAAAAGGACTTGGTTTGCCCAGCTCATGTGGATGAGTCAAGGCAGGTATTGGAGGCTTCCCCCCCTCCCAGATCTGGTGACACAAGGAGAGCTGAGACACCACGATCTGAGGAGATTCAATCTGACAGCCTGGAGGTTGACCAGTCCCTATTAAGGAATAGAGGACTGTCTCAAGGCGTCCTAAGGACTTTAGCCAGCGCCAGAGCCACCTCGACCAATAAGAATTACCGTAGGATCGGTAATATTTTCCAGGCCTGGTGCACGGAACACGAAGTGGACTCCTCCGATCCCCCTGTGAGGGCGATCCTGGATTTCCTGCAGGACGGCCTAGACAGAGGGCTTGCAGCTTCTACCCTGAAGGTACATGTAGCCGCTTTGTCCGCCTATCTGGGGAGGCGGTTGTCTCAGGATCCTTTAGTGAGCACCTTTATCAAAGGGGCAACTAGGCTGAGACCAGCAGTTTCTGCTCCTGTCCACCAATGGGACCTCAGCAAGGTCCTAACGGCACTTTGTGTTGCTCCATTCGAACCTCTGGAGGAGGTGGATCTAAAGTGGCTGACCTATAAGGTATCTTTTCTCCTCGCTATCACCTCGGCAAAAAGAGTAGGGGAGCTTCAAGCACTCTCATCGGAAGCTCCTTACATTGCCTTCTTTGAAGACCGTGTTCAGTTGAGATTTCTGCCAGGATTCAGGCCGAAAGTTTCTTCTAGGGCGAATGTGAGTCAGCTCATTTGCTTGCCAACCTTTTTTCCCGTGCCCACTTCCCCTGAGGAGGAGAAGTGGCATACCCTAGATTTAGTCCGGAACCTGCAGATTTACCTTCAGCGCACACGCGCTTTCAGGAGATCTGAGAACTTGTTAATAAATTATGTAGGGGGCCATAAAGGCCGCAAGGCTTCTAAGGTCACCATCTCTCGCTGGGTGAAGGAAGCAATCAAGTTGGCGTTTGTGAGTCAGAACTTACCTCCGCCGACCGTCCTAAGGGCCCATTCGACGCGGGCAGTATCGACCTCTTGGGCAGAGGTCAAGGCTCTCACCTTGGACCAGATTTGTGCAGCAGCATCCTGGTCTTCAGAATTGACCTTTGTGAAGCACTACCGACTTGATCGGTATGGCTCAGAAGCTACTGCCTTCGGGCGTACTGTATTACATTCTGCTTGTGTTTAATCTCCCACCCTTATGGGGATTACTTGCTATTTCCCCACATTGTGCCGCTGGTAGGGACGACAGGGAACAAAGGATTATGTAGATAATCTTGTTTCCCTTAGTCCTAACAGCGGCACAAGGATTCCCCCCCTATTGTTGTTTATTTTGGAATGTATGTATTATTACTTGTTATTTACGCACAGGGGGGAGGTATCTGTGCCCTCTTAAAGGGAACAAGCCATGTGAAATTAATACATGGCTAATTAAAATTCCGCCTGTCCTACCAGCACACAGGGGCACGAAATACCCCACATTGTGCCGCTGTTAGGACTAAGGGAAACAAGATTATCTACATAATCCTTTGTTCTATTGGTGTTTCACAGATCTCTGGCTGTCTCTCAGTTTTTAACATCAGTTTTGCACCAGTTTGGGATCAGTTTTTAATATTTATAGGCCATCGATATTAGATGTGTGGAGGTTCTGGATGTCTGTCCCCCACAGCCCATCCAAGGCAGTATTTAGAAAACAGTCTCTCATTAGTCCCCATCAGTCTCTATGCCCTGCTTTACCCAGAGACACGTGAGTGCTGCAGCCAGTTATTGGTTCCATGTCCATGTTGGGATGTCATCACCCAAGTAGAAGGTAAAGGCAAAAGTGGAAACATCAGTGTTCTGTGTCCGGGGAGCCCCATGGCTTCATTTGCTATTGTAAAATTTGCCTGTGCGGTCTTAGACAATTAGATGGACTTACTTTCCTTCTGTAGATGTGATCATTTCCTGAGTGTCTATTTTTGAAGGACAAGCACAATGTAGTCAAATTCCATTCAGGGCCGAGTCATCTCCAAGAACTCCAACTGGCTTCTTCTTCATCTAAAAGCAAATACATTGTGTAGAGTATATCAAAACCTAGCTGTACAATACATCGGACACCATGATATATGTGAAAGCAACTACTAATTCTTCCATCGACCATTCCTGCTGCCATCCCACCTTAAAACTGAAAAAGGCCACATTTACCTGATGTTAGAGGAAGCAATGGATCACTGCAGGATGCAGACAGGAACAATTGAGTAGAGATTACATGGGAGCAACATAGTAACACAGCATCCACTCACACACTTGGGCACAGTGCCGGATTGCAGCCTATTAGTGACAACTAGGGTTGAGCCAATCTTGAGATTTCAGGATCGTTTTTAAAATCCGATTTCCAATCATTCTCCATCCGAACCTGATCCCGATCACAATTCCAATCCTAATGCAAGTCATTGGGATTTTTTAATGATCGAAAATCAGATTTTAAAAAACTATCCTATTCACTACACAGCGTGAAGTCCAAAAATTGAATGCTTTTTGGACTCCATGCTGCGTAGTGATTAAAAAATCTGCTGGTTACTTAGTCCCCCCCCTGTCCGGTTACCTGCACAGAACCGCTGCCACTACCCAGAGCTCCAGGCCGTTGTTCTCTGTCCTCTCTTCTCTCATTCACAAACTGGCAGAGCACCGTGCGTGCCCCCGCCTCCCTAGGCTAGTGTTACTGATGCTAGGAGTAGACGGGGCTTGTTGTGGCTTAGGAGAGTGTGGGCGCCCTGTACCCGACTACCCTGTGCCGGTGTCTGAA
The DNA here is from genome assembly GCF_031893055.1 of Leptodactylus fuscus. Lineage (NCBI taxonomy): Eukaryota > Metazoa > Chordata > Amphibia > Anura > Leptodactylidae > Leptodactylus > Leptodactylus fuscus. Next base: position 8,813,196 of record NC_134269.1, read on the forward strand.
TGAGAGTGGAGAGGACAGAGAACAATGGCCTGGAGCTCCGGGATGCGGCAGCGGTTTTGTGCAGGTAACTAGGCTTGAGCGATCGGAATTCTATTCCCAATCTTTTTTAGGCGGGATCGGAACCCGATCATGCTGGTGTAATTTACTCAATCGCCAATCGGGATCCGATCTTTTCAGATCCTGATCGCTCAACCCTAGTGACAACCATACTTTTACATCAAGTGGGCTACCTGGCACCTACATACATACCCCACAGGTACAAGAACTATATTGTACTTCAACCAACTTAACAGGCCCTGCAACTTGCAAAAGAATTTGCGAATAGCCATGAGGTATTAATAGATATTTTGGCCAAAATGTGTAATTTCGCAGCCCACATCAAGGGTGCCCATGTCTTGTGAGTCTCGATTGTAAAATCAAAAGCACTTCACTGAAAGATTATAAACCATCACGGAAAAAGCCATATTTGTCAGATATTAGATGAGGCAATGGTTCACTGCAGGATACAGGCAGGACCACATGGTATATACTGTATATGTAAACTGTGGACGACTGTGAGTCTATTGCTGTACATGATTGTATTTATGTATATGTAAGCTGTGGACGAGTCTATTGCTGACCTGACCATACAGTGGTTACCCCCAGTATTAAGGGAGTACCTTGTTCTCTCTCTCCCTTGACAGGACCTTTTTAATTAGTGAGTTCCCCCTCCTCCTCTGACCTGCTGCATTGCAACTCCCTCCTTTACTGACTCCCCCGCTTCCCCCTATTTCTCCATGATACCCTCATTTTCTTGTACTTGAGCCCTCCATTCTTAGGTTATTTTGATCATTCATAGAGACCTCTCTAGGACCACCCAGGATCCACATGGACTGTGATTTGCTTTCAATTCGTCTCCTGGTGGTACTGACTACTACTCTGTTGACCACTCTATGTACTGACTACTACTCTGTTGACTACTGTATGCACTGACTACTACACTGTTGACTACTCTATGTGCTGACTACTACTCTATTGACTACTCTATGTACTGACTACTACTCTGTTGACTACTCTATGTACTGACTACTACTCTGCTGGCCACTCTATGTACTGACTACTACTCTGTTGACTACTCTATGTGCTGACTACTACTCTATTGACTACTCTATGTACTGACTACTACTCTGTTGACTACTCTATGTACTGACTACTACTCTGTTGACTACTCTATGTACTGACTACTACTCTATTGACCACTCTATGTACTGACTACTACTCTGTTGACCACTCTATGTGCTGACTACTACTCTATTGACTACTCTATGTACTGACTACTACTCTGTTGACTACTCTATGTACTGACTACTACTCTGTTGACTTCTCTATGTGCTGACTACTACTCTATTGACTACTCTATGTACTGACTACTACTATGTTGACTACTCTATATACTGACTACTACTCTGTTGACCACTCTATGTGCTGACTACTACTCTATTGACTACTCTATGTACTGACTACTACTCTGTTGACTACTCTATGTACTGACTACTACTCTGTTGACCACTCTATGTACTGACTACTACTCTGTTGACTACTCTATGCACTGACTACTACTCTGTTGACTACTCTATGTGCTGACTACTACTGTTGACAACTCTATGTACTGACTACTACTCTGTTGACCACTCTATGTACTGACTACTACTCTGTTGATTACTCTATGTACTGACTACTACTCTATTGACTACTCTATGTACTGAATACTACTCTGTTGATTACTCTATGTACTGACTACTACTCTATTGACTACTCTATGTACTGACTACTACTCTGTGGACTACTCTATGTACTGACTACTACTCTGTGGACTACTCTATGTACTGACTACTACTCTGTTGACCACTCTATGGACTGACTACTACTCTGTTGACTACTCTATGTACTGACTACTACTCTGTTGACCACTCTATGTACTGACCACTACTCTATTGACTACTCTATGTAATGACTACTACTCTGTTGACTACTCTATATACTGACTACTACTCTATTGACTACTTTATGTACTGACTACTAATCTGTTGACCACTCTATGTACTGACTACTACTCTGTTGATTACTCTATGTACTGACTACTACTCTATTGACTACTTTATGTACTGACTACTACTCTGTTGACCACTCTATGTACTGACTACTACTCTGTTGATTACTCTATGTACTGACTACTACTCTGTTGACTACTCTATGTACTGACTACTACTCTATTGACTACTCTATGTACTGACTACTACTCTGTTGACTACTCTATGTACTGACTACTACTCTGTTGACTACTCTATGTACTGACTACTACTCTATTGACTACTCTATGTACTGACTACTACTCTGTTGACTACTCTATGTACTGACTACTACTCTGTTGATTACTCTATGTACTGACTACTACTCTGTTGACTACTCTATGTACTAACTACTACTCTATTGACTACTCTATGTACTGACTACTACTTTGTTGACTACTCTATGTACTGACTACTACTCTGTTGACTACTCTATGTACTGACTACTACTCTGTTGACTACTCTATGTACTGACTACTACTCTGTTGACTACTCTATGCACTGACTACTACTCTGTTGACTACTCTATGTACTGACTACTACTCTGTTGACTACTCTATGTACTGACTACTACTCTGTTGACTACTCTATGTACTGACTACTACTCTATTGACTACTCTATGTACTGACTACTACTCTGTTGACTACTCTATGTACTGACTACTACTCTGTTGACTACTCTATGTACTGACTACTACTCTATTGACTACTCTATGTACTGACTACTACTACTGTTGACTACTCTATGTACTGACTACTACTCTGTTGACCACTCTATGTACTGACTACTACTCTGTTGATTACTCTATGTACTGACTACTACTCTATTGACTACTCTATGTACTGACTACTACTCTGTTGATTACTCTATGTACTGACTACTACTCTATTGACTACTCTATGTACTGACTACTACTCTGTGGACTACTCTATGTACTGACTACTACTCTGTGGACTACTCTATGTACTGACTACTACTCTGTTGACCACTCTATGGACTGACTACTACTCTGTTGACTACTCTATGTACTGACTACTACTCTGTTGACCACTCTATGTACTGACCACTACTCTATTGACTACTCTATGTAATGACTACTACTCTGTTGACTACTCTATATACTGACTACTACTCTATTGACTACTTTATGTACTGACTACTACTCTGTTGACCACTCTATGTACCGACTACTACTCTGTTGATTACTCTATGTACTGACTACTACTCTATTGACTACTTTATGTACTGACTACTACTCTGTTGACCACTCTATGTACTGATTACTACTCTGTTGATTACTCTATGTACTGACTACTACTCTATTGACTACTTTATGTACTGACTACTACTCTGTTGACCACTCTATGTACTGATTACTACTCTGTTGATTACTCTATGTACTGACTACTACTCTGTTGACTACTTTATGTACTGACTACTACTCTGTTGACTACTCTATGTACTGACTACTACTCTGTTGATTACTCTATGTACTGACTACTACTCTATTGACTACTTTATGTACTGACTACTACTCTGTTGACCACTCTATGTACTGATTACTACTCTGTTGATTACTCTATGTACTGACTACTACTCTGTTGACTACTCTATGTACTGACTACTACTCTATTGACTACTCTATGTACTGACTACTACTCTGTTGACTACTCTATGTACTGACTACTACTCTGTTGACTACTCTATGTACTGACTACTACTCTATTGACTACTCTATGTACTGACTACTACTCTGTTGACTACTCTATGTACTGACTACTACTCAGTTGATTACTCTATGTACTGACTACTACTCTGTTGACTACTCTATGTACTAACTACTACACTATTGACTACTCTATGTACTGACTACTACTTTGTTGACTACTCTATGTACTGACTACTACTCTGTTGACTACTCTATGTACTGACTACTACTCTGTTGACTACTCTATGTACTGACTACTACTCTGTTGACTACTCTATGCACTGACTACTACTCTGTTGACTACTCTATGTACTGACTACTACTCTGTTGACTACTCTATGTACTGACTACTACTCTGTTGACCACTCTATGTACTGACTACTACTCTATTGACTACTCTATGTAATGACTACTACTCTGTTGACTACTCTATGTACTGACTACTACTCTATTGACTACTTTATGTACTGACTACTACTCTGTTGACCACTCTATGTACTGACTACTACTCTGTTGATTACTCTATGTACTGACTACTACTCTGTTGACCACTCTATGTACTGACTACTACTCTATTGACTACTCTATGTACTGACTACTACTCTGTTGACTACTCTATGTACTGACTACTACTCTGTTGACCACTCTATGTACTGACTACTACTCTATTGACTACTCTTTGTACTGACTACTACTCTGTTGATTACTCTATGTACTGACTACTACTCTGTTGACTACTCTATGTACTAACTACTACACTATTGACTACTCTATGTACTGACTACTACTCTGTTGACTACTCTATGTACTGACTACTACTCTGTTGACTACTCTATGTACTGACTACTACTCTGTTGACTACTCTATGTACTGACTACTACTCTGTTGACTACTCTATGCACTGACTACTACTCTGTTTACTACTCTATGTACTGACTACTACTCTGTTGACTACTCTATGTACTAACTACTACACTATTGACTACTTTATGTACTGACTACTACTCTGTTGACCACTCTATGTACTGACTACTACTCTGTTGATTACTCTATGTACTGACTACTACTCTGTTGACCACTCTATGTACTGACTACTACTCTGTTGACTACTCTATGTACTGACTACTAGTCTGTTGACTACTCTATGTACTGATTACTACTCTGTTGACTACTCTATGTACTGACTACTACTCTGTTGACTACTCTATGTACTGACTACTACTCTATTGACTACTTTATGTACTGACTACTACTCAGTTGACCACTCTATGTACTGACTACTACTCTGTTGATTACTCTATGTACTGACTACTACTCTGTTGACCACTCTATGTACTGACTACTACTCTGTTGACTACTCTATGTACTGACTACTACTCTGTTGACCACTCTATGTACTGACCACTACTCTATTGACTACTCTATGTACTGACTACTACTCTGTTGACTACTCTATGTACTGACTACTACTCTGTTGATTACTCTATGTACTGACTACTACTCTGTTGACTACTCTATGTACTAACTACTACACTATTGACTACTCTATGTACTGACTACTACTCTGTTGACTACTCTATGTACTGACTACTACTCTGTTGACTACTCTATGTACTGACTACTACTCTGTTGACTACTCTATGTACTGACTACTACTCTGTTGACTACTCTATGTACTGACTACTACTCTATTGACTACTCTATGTACTGACTACTACTACTGTTGACTACTCTATGTACTGACTACTACTCTGTTGACCACTCTATGTACTGACTACTACTCTGTTGATTACTCTATGTACTGACTACTACTCTATTGACTACTCTATGTACTGACTACTACTCTGTTGATTACTCTATGTACTGACTACTACTCTATTGACTACTCTATGTACTGACTACTACTCTGTGGACTACTCTATGTACTGACTACTACTCTGTGGACTACTCTATGTACTGACTACTACTCTGTTGACCACTCTATGGACTGACTACTACTCTTTTGACTACTCTATGTACTGACTACTACTCTGTTGACCACTCTATGTACTGACCACTACTCTATTGACTACTCTATGTAATGACTACTACTCTATTGACTACTTTATGTACTGACTACTACTCTGTTGACCACTCTATGTACTGACTACTACTCTGTTGATTACTCTATGTACTGACTACTACTCTATTGACTACTTTATGTACTGACTACTACTCTGTTGACCACTCTATGTACTGATTACTACTCTGTTGATTACTCTATGTACTGACTACTACTCTGTTGACTACTCTATGTACTGACTACTACTCTATTGACTACTCTATGTACTGACTACTACTCTGTTGACTACTCTATGTACTGACTACTACTCTGTTGACTACTCTATGTACTGATTACTACTCTGTTGATTACTCTATGTACTGACTACTACTCTGTTGACTACTCTATGTACTGACTACTACTCTATTGACTACTCTATGTACTGACTACTACTCTGTTGACTACTCTATGTACCGACTACTACTCTGTTGATTACTCTATGTACTGACTACTACTCTGTTGACTACTCTATGTACTAACTACTACACTATTGACTACTCTATGTACTGACTACTACTTTGTTGACTACTCTATGTACTGACTACTACTCTGTTGACTACTCTATGTACTGACTACTACTCTGTTGACTACTCTATGTACTAACTACTACACTATTGACTACTCTATGTACTGACTACTACTCTGTTGACTACTCTATGCACTGACTACTACTCTGTTGACTACTCTATGTACTGACTACTACTCTGTTGACTACTCTATGTACTGACTACTACTCTGTTGACCACTCTATGTACTGACTACTACTCTATTGACTACTCTATGTAATGACTACTACTCTGTTGACTACTCTATGTACTGACTACTACTCTATTGACTACTTTATGTACTGACTACTACTCTGTTGATTACTCTATGTACTGACTACTACTCTGTTGACCACTCTATGTACTGACTACTACTCTATTGACTACTCTATGTACTGACTACTACTCTGTTGACTACTCTATGTACTGACTACTACTCTATTGACTACTCTATGCACTGACTACTACTCTGTTGACTACTCTATGTACTGACTACTACTCTGTTGACTACTCTATGTACTGACTACTACTCTGTTGACCACTCTATGTACTGACTACTACTCTATTGACTTCTCTATGTAATGACTACTACTCTGTTGACTACTCTATGTACTGACTACTACTCTATTGACTACTTTATGTACTGACTACTACTCTGTTGATTACTCTATGTACTGACTACTACTCTGTTGACCACTCTATGTACTGACTACTACTCTATTGACTACTCTATGTACTGACTACTACTCTGTTGACTACTCTATGTACTGACTACTACTCTGTTGACCACTCTATGTACTGACTACTACTCTGTTGACTACTCTATGTACTGACTACTACTCTGTTGACCACTCTATGTACTGACTACTACTCTGTTGATTACTCTATGTACTGACTACTACTCTGTTGACCACTCTATGTACTGACTACTACTCTGTTGACCACTCTATGTACTGACTACTACTCTGTTGACTACTCTATGTACTGACTACTAGTCTGTTGACTACTCTATGTACTGATTACTACTCTGTTGACTACTCTATGTACTGACTACTACTCTGTTGACTACTCTATGTACTGACTACTACTCTATTGACTACTTTATGTACTGACTACTACTCTGTTGACCACTCTATGTACTGACTACTACTCTGTTGACTACTCTATGTACTGACTACTACTCTGTTGACTACTCTATGTACTGACTACTACTCTATTGACTACTCTATGTACTGACTACTACTCTGTTGACTACTCTATGTACTGACTACTACTCTGTTGACTACTCTATGTACTGACTACTACTCTATTGACTACTCTATGTACTGACTACTACTACTGTTGACTACTCTATGTACTGACTACTACTCTGTTGACCACTCTATGTACTGACTACTACTCTGTTGATTACTCTATGTACTGACTACTACTCTATTGACCACTCTATGTACTGACTACTACTCTGTTGATTACTCTATGTACTGACTACTACTCTATTGACTACTCTATGTACTGACTACTACTCTGTTGATTACTCTATGTACTGACTACTACTCTATTGACTACTGTATGTACTGACTACTACTCTGTGGACTACTCTATGTACTGACTACTACTCTGTGGACTACTCTATGTACTGACTACTACTCTGTTGACCACTCTATGGACTGACTACTACTCTGTTGACTACTCTATGTACTGACTACTACTCTGTTGACCACTCTATGTACTGACTACTACTATATTGACTACTCTATGTAATGACTACTACTCTGTTGACTACTCTATATACTGACTACTACTCTATTGACTACTTTATGTACTGACTACTACTCTGTTGACCACTCTATGTACTGACTACTTCTCTGTTGATTACTCTATGTACTGACTACTACTCTATTGACTACTTTATGTACTGACTACTACTCTGTTGACCACTCTATGTACTGATTACTACTCTGTTAATTACTCTATGTACTGACTACTACTCTGTTGACTACTCTATGTACTGACTACTACTCTATTGACTACTCTATGTACTGACTACTACTCTGTTGACTACTCTATGTACTGACTACTACTCTGTTGACTACTCTATGTACTGACTACTACTCTATTGACTACTCTATGTACTGACTACTACTCTGTTGACTACTCTATGTACTGACTACTACTCTGTTGATTACTCTATGTACTGACTACTACTCTGTTGACTACTCTATGTACTAACTACTACACTATTGACTACTCTATGTACTGACTACTACTTTGTTGACTACTCTATGTACTGACTACTACTCTGTTGACTACTCTATGTACTGACTACTACTCTGTTGACTACTCTATGTACTGACTACTACTCTGTTGACTACTCTATGCACTGACTACTACTCTGTTGACTACTCTATGTACTGACTACTACTCTGTTGACTACTCTATGTACTGACTACTACTCTGTTGACCACTCTATGTACTGACTACTACTCTATTGACTACTCTATGTAATGACTACTACTCTATTGACTACTTTATGTACTGACTACTACTCTGTTGACCACTCTATGTACTGACTACTACTCTATTGACTACTCTATGTACTGACTACTACTCTGTTGACCACTCTATGCACTGACTACTACTCTGTTGACTACTCTATGTACTGACTACTACTCTGTTGACTACTCTATGTACTGACTACTACTCTGTTGACCACTCTATGTACTGACTACTACTCTATTGACTACTCTATGTACTGACTACTACTCTATTGACTACTTTATGTACTGACTACTACTCTGTTGACCACTCTATGTACTTACTACTACTCTGTTGATTACTCTATGTACTGACTACTACTCTGTTGACCACTCTATATACTGACTACTACTCTATTGACTACTCTATGTACTGACTACTACTCTGTTGACTACTCTATGTACTGACTACTACTCTGTTGACCACTCTATGTACTGACTACTACTCTATTGACTACTCTATGTACTGACTACTACTCTGTTGATTACTCTATGTACTGACTACTACTCTGTTGACTACTCTATGTACTAACTACTACACTATTGACTACTCTATGTACTGACTACTACTCTGTTGACTACTCTATGTACTGACTACTCTCTGTTGACTACTCTATGTACTGACTACTACTCTGTTGACTACTCTATGTACTGACTACTACTCTGTTGACTACTCTATGCACTGACTACTACTCTGTTTACTACTCTATGTACTGACTACTACTCTGTTGACTACTCTATGTACTAACTACTACACTATTGACTACTTTATGTACTGACTACTACTCTGTTGACCACTCTATGTACTGACTACTACTCTGTTGATTACTCTATGTACTGACTACTACTCTGTTGACCACTCTATGTACTGACTACTACTCTGTTGACCTTTCTATGTACTGACTACTACTCTGTTGACTACTCTATGTACTGACTACTAGTCTGTTGACTACTCTATGTACTGATTACTACTCTGTTGACTACTCTATGTACTGACTACTACTCTGTTGACTACTCTATGTACTGACTACTACTCTATTGACTACTTTATGTACTGACTACTACTCTGTTGACCACTCTATGTACTGACTACTACTCTGTTGATTACTCTATGTACTGACTACTACTCTGTTGACCACTCTATGTACTGACTACTACTCTATTGACTACTCTATGTACTGACTACTACTCTGTTGACTACTCTATGTACTGACTACTACTCTGTTGACCACTCTATGTACTGACTACTACTCTATTGACTACTCTATGTACTGACTACTACTCTGTTGACTACTCTATGTACTGACTACTACTCTGTTGATTACTCTATGTACTGACTACTACTCTGTTGACTACTCTATGTACTAACTACTACACTATTGACTACTCTATGTACTGACTACTACTCTGTTGACTACTCTATGTACTGACTACTACTCTGTTGACTACTCTATGTACTGACTACTACTCTGTTGACTACTCTATGCACTGACTACTACTCTGTTGACTATTCTATGTACTGACTACTACTCTATTGACTACTCTATGTACTGACTACTACTACTGTTGACTACTCTATGTACTGACTACTACTCTGTTGACCACTCTATGTACTGACTACTACTCTGTTGATTACTCTATGTACTGACTACTACTCTATTGACTACTCTATGTACTGACTACTACTCTGTTGATTACTCTATGTACTGACTACTACTCTATTGACTACTCTATGTACTGACTACTACTCTGTGGACTACTCTATGTACTGACTACTACTCTGTGGACTACTCTATGTACTGACTACTACTCTGTTGACCACTCTATGGACTGACTACTACTCTGTTGACTACTCTATGTACTGACTACTACTCTGTTGACCACTCTATGTACTGACCACTACTCTATTGACTACTCTATGTAATGACTACTACTCTGTTGACTACTCTATATACTGACTACTACTCTATTGACTACTTTATGTACTGACTACTACTCTGTTGACCACTCTATGTACTGACTACTACTCTGTTGATTACTCTATGTACTGACTACTACTCTATTGACTACTCTATGTACTGACTACTACTCTGTTGACTACTCTATGTACTGACTACTACTCTGTTGACTACTCTATGTACTTACTACTACTCTGTTGACTACTCTATGTACTGACTACTACTCTGTTGACTACTCTATGCACTGACTACTACTCTGTTGACTATTCTATGTACTGACTACTACTCTATTGACTACTCTATGTACTGACTACTACTACTGTTGACTACTCTATGTACTGACTACTACTCTGTTGACCACTCTATGTACTGACTACTACTCTGTTGATTACTCTATGTACTGACTACTACTCTATTGACTACTCTATGTACTGACTACTACTCTGTTGATTACTCTATGTACTGACTACTACTCTATTGACTACTCTATGTACTGACTACTACTCTGTGGACTACTCTATGTACTGACTACTACTCTGTTGACCACTCTATGGACTGACTACTACTCTGTTGACTACTCTATGTACTGACTACTACTCTGTTGACCACTCTATGTACTGACCACTACTCTATTGACTACTCTATGTAATGACTACTACTCTGTTAACTACTCTATATACTGACTACTACTCTATTGACTACTTTATGTACTGACTACTACTCTGTTGACCACTCTATGTACTGACTACTACTCTGTTGATTACTCTATGTACTGACTACTACTCTATTGACTACTTTATGTACTGACTACTACTCTGTTGACCACTCTATGTACTGATTACTACTCTGTTGATTACTCTATGTACTGACTACTACTCTGTTGACTACTCTATGTACTGACTACTACTCTGTTGATTACTCTATGTACTGACTACTACTCTATTGACTACTCTATGTACTGACTACTACTCTGTTGACTACTCTATGTACTGACTACTACTCTGTTGACTACTCTATGTACTTACTACTACTCTGTTGACTACTCTATGTACTGACTACTACTCTGTTGACTACTCTATGCACTGACTACTACTCTGTTGACTATTCTATGTACTGACTACTACTCTATTGACTACTCTATGTACTGACTACTACTACTGTTGACTACTCTATGTACTGACTACTACTCTGTTGACCACTCTATGTACTGACTACTACTCTGTTGATTACTCTATGTACTGACTACTACTCTATTGACTACTCTATGTACTGACTACTACTCTGTTGATTACTCTATGTACTGACTACTACTCTATTGACTACTCTATGTACTGACTACTACTCTGTGGACTACTCTATGTACTGACTACTACTCTGTGGACTACTCTATGTACTGACTACTACTCTGTTGACCACTCTATGGACTGACTACTACTCTGTTGACTACTCTATGTACTGACTACTACTCTGTTGACCACTCTATGTACTGACCACTACTCTATTGACTACTCTATGTAATGACTACTACTCTGTTGACTACTCTATATACTGACTACTACTCTATTGACTACTTTATGTACTGACTACTACTCTGTTGACCACTCTATGTACTGACTACTACTCTGTTGATTACTCTATGTACTGACTACTACTCTATTGACTACTTTATGTACTGACTACTACTCTGTTGACCACTCTATGTACTGATTACTACTCTGTTGATTACTCTATGTACTGACTACTACTCTGTTGACTACTCTATGTACTGACTACTACTCTATTGACTACTCTATGTACTGACTACTACTCTGTTGACTACTCTATGTACTGACTACTACTCTGTTGACTACTCTATGTACTGACTACTACTCTATTGACTACTCTATGTACTGACTACTACTCTGTTGACTACTCTATGTACCGACTACTACTCTGTTGATTACTCTATGTACTGACTACTACTCTGTTGACTACTCTATGTACTAACTACTACACTATTGACTACTCTATGTACTGACTACTACTTTGTTGACTACTCTATGTACTGACTACTACTCTGTTGACTACTCTATGTACTGACTACTACTCTGTTGACTACTCTATGTACTGACTACTACTCTGTTGACTACTCTATGCACTGACTACTACTCTGTTGACTACTCTATGTACTGACTACTACTCTGTTGACTACTCTATGTACTGACTACTACTCTGTTGACCACTCTATGTACTGACTACTACTCTATTGACTACTCTATGTAATGACTACTACTCTGTTGACTACTCTATGTACTGACTACTACTCTATTGACTACTTTATGTACTGACTACTACTCTGTTGATTACTCTATGTACTGACTACTACTCTGTTGACCACTCTATGTACTGACTACTACTCTATTGACTACTCTATGTACTGACTACTACTCTGTTGACTACTCTATGTACTGACTACTACTCTGTTGACCACTCTATGTACTGACTACTACTCTGTTGATTACTCTATGTACTGACTACTACTCTGTTGACCACTCTATGTACTGACTACTACTCTGTTGACCACTCTATGTACTGACTACTACTCTGTTGACTACTCTATGTACTGACTACTAGTCTGTTGACTACTCTATGTACTGATTACTACTCTGTTGACTACTCTATGTACTGACTACTACTCTGTTGACTACTCTATGTACTGACTACTACTCTATTGACTACTTTATGTACTGACTACTACTCTGTTGACCACTCTATGTACTGACTACTACTCTGTTGATTACTCTATGTACTGACTACTATTCTGTTGACCACTCTATGTACTGACTACTACTCTATTGACTACTCTATGTACTGACTACTATTCTGTTGACCACTCTATGTACTGACTACTACTCTATTGACTACTCTATGTACTGACTACTACTCTGTTGACTACTCTATGTACTGACTACTACTCTGTTGACCACTCTATGTCTCTATGTACTGACTACTACTCTATTGACTACTCTATGTACTGACTACTACTCTGTTGACTACTCTATGTACTGACTACTACTCTGTTGATTACTCTATGTACTGACTACTACTCTGTTGACTACTCTATGTACTAACTACTACACTATTGACTACTCTATGTACTGACTACTACTCTGTTGACTACTCTATGTACTGACTACTACTCTGTTGACTACTCTATGTACTGACTACTACTCTGTTGACTACTCTATGCACTGACTACTACTCTGTTGACTACTCTTTGTACTGACTACTACTCTGTTGACTACTCTATGTACTAACTACTACACTATTGACTACTTTATGTACTGACTACTACTCTGTTGATCACTCTATGTACTGACTACTACTCTGTTGATTACTCTATGTACTGACTACTACTCTGTTGACCACTCTATGTACTGACTACTACTCTGTTGACCACTCTATGTACTGACTACTACTCTGTTGACTACTCTATGTACTGACTACTACTCTGTTGACTACTCTATGTACTGATTACTACTCTGTTGACTACTCTATGTACTGACTACTACTCTGTTAACTACTCTATGTACTGATTACTACTCTGTTGATTACTCTATGTACTGTCTACTACTGTTGGCCACTCTATGCATGTGTTTGGGGTTGTTACTGCTCAGGAGGGTATTATATAACTTGGACTATTTGTATACTCCTTCATTATATCTTGGTCTTTGATATATGTATTGTTGTAACAGACTTATATACTTGTGCCTTGTTATACCTACACATATATTTCCATCCTTATGAAGGGTGTACCCACCCCCCACCCAAATGTTGCACTAGAGACACATCTTACTGGTGTGCTGTTTCACTATCTTTCTCTGAATATTGATTTCATTGGATGTCATCCAATGCCATCCCCAAGTTCTGGTTGACAGAAGGTTCCCCAATGGGACCTCTACTGTTATATCATGTCTCTAATTGGATATTTGTCCCAATTCCCAGTTACTGTACCCGTAAGCTGAATCCTCTCGCTGAGGTATTAGGAGGACACCACTATTTTGGACCCCACTTGCCCCAACGTCCACCATTATCAACTCCAATCCAATGTCCGTAGGTCAATGAGGCCTGTAATAGTAACAATAGAGCCAATGAGGAGAACATCTTGTAGACTGATAGTAGGGTCAACTTCTCAAGTCAAAGCGATGACTTGGTCTAAATTTATAACCTGAACATAGCACTGGGAATTTTTTTTCTCTTTGGACGGCTCTCACCATTAGCACTGGATTTAGTACATATTAACCGAGTCAAATATTGATTTAGGGGGAATCATTTCACAGAACTGAATAGTAAGTCCATGTGTTATAGGTTAAGGGGGTATTTCTAATGTAATGGTCCCAAAATCCCAATTCAGCAAGTGACCCAATATTATGGAAGGTGGAGAAGGATAGAAAACGGGGAATAAAATGATTGAAAAAAAATTCTGTATTCTGTGATAGAAGAGAGCAGTCTTTGATATAGGAACCCACCAATAAGCAGGAGAAGAAGGCAGCGACAAAACCATCTTTCCCACATCTGTAAAGTACATTTAGAAATTGGAGGACCAGTTCACAAGAAACTGGATGCAAAGATGCAGTGGGGTAATTGGGAACGGCAGGGCCCCGTAGCAAACTTTTCACATGGGGCTTGTGTTGAGATGCATAAGGACGCAAGCCCGACTTGTGTCACGTCTGAGACATCACACAAGTAGGCCTGAAGCCTTCCAGAGCCAGGAGAGGTTAGTAACAGTGTTTTTTTTTATGTCAAACTCACCTCTCCTGGGCCTCTGATTATTATACTCGGGGGTCTGGAAAGACCCGTGAAACTAATGGGCATGCTCCTGATGAGGTTGCGAATAGTCTCCTGAGATCCCTCAGATTCCTCCCAGACATGGACTAAAGCATCTGTCAATTCCTGGACAGTCTGTGGTGCAACGTGACATTGGTGATTGGAGCAAGACATGATGTCCCAGAAGTGCTCAATAGGATTCAGGTCTGGGGAACGGGCGGCCAGTCCATAGCTTCAATGCCTTCATCTTGCAGGAACTGCTGACACACTCCGGCCACATGAGGTCTGGCATTGTCCTGCATTAGGACGAACCCAGGGCCAACCGCACCAGCATAAGGTCTCACAAGGGGTCTGAGGATCTCTTCTCAGTACCTAATGGCAGTCAGACTATCTCTGGTGAGCACATGGAGGGCTGTGCGGATCTCCAAAGAAATGCCACCCGTCACCATTACTGACCCACTGCTAAACCATATTTATAAAGCACTAGAGGGAGGACCCGGCTTCGCATGGGTATATTACATTTTATGTTTGTGTAGTGGCCCCATAAGAATTGTCCAATTTTGCACTGGTGTATTTTGTATGTGGTTTGTGTGTATGTCCATAAGTGTCAATCCTCTGGCGTGTGATACTGTGTGCTGATCTGTGTATCTAATCCTCTGATGTGTGTATCTCAGTTTGTGTGTATTGCAGTTGGAATATGAGTGAAAGACTTGCAGGTTTGTATTGGCTAAGGAAGGGGGGGGGGCACTGTGTTTGGAATGCTGTATCTCAGCAACGGTACGTCCGAGCGAGTTGGAGTCTTGTCTTAAACCTTTCCGGATATCTGAAGTATCTCTGTACCAAATTTGGTGAAGATCGGTCCAGTCGTTTGGTTCGCATTAGAGAACAGACAGACAGACAGACGGACAGACAAGAATTCATTTTTATAATATAGAGAGAAGAGATAAAAATAGGTGTCCACGCAGTGAATGGTTAAACTCGGAGTTTGTATCCTCTGCTTTCTGTTTTCAGCCATTTTAAATTTTGGAGACGATTTTTTTCAGGTTGATATAAGACGGTGTTATAACCTGGTGAATCATTAGCAGGAAGGTGAAACAGCCGATTCCCTATTGACAGGCGATATCTATTCAGGTCAGGCTGCCCGTAGACGTCGGGTTATCTCACCTTCTATTGTGAAATCTAAAATTTACTGTTTGATACAAACACGTCAATAATTGAAAAATGTAACTGTATTATAGAGATTATAGAGCTAAAAAACCCAACGTTTGTGCGACTTTCTTATGGGCTTCGTTTTTATGGCATTTAATTTGCAGCCGCAACAACACGTGAATTGTATTCTATGGATTGTTACGATTACACAGATACCAAACACTTATTGTTTTTTTTTTACATTTGAGCCCAAAAACTCCAAAACTTTGAAAGAAAAAGTTTTAATAAATAAATGTCAATAATCCCGCCCCTTTAAGGGCTCATTCACACTACGTATATGTCAGCTTATTCTGAATGTAAAACACTTCAGAATCAGCAGCGTATAAAGCAGTTCCATTCATTTCTATGGGAGCCGGCATACGAGCGCTCCCCATAGAAATGAATGGGCTGCTTTTTTCACTACGAGCACTCCCATTGAAGTGAATGGGAAGTGCCCGTGTGTACGGCTAGCTCTGTGGATTGAAATGTATACACTTGAGAAAGGGCTGTAAAGCCTGAAATGCGTTGTGTGTCAATAAAGGAGTATCCACCATCTATACCAGGTGAGTGCTGTTTCTTTCTTGGCCAAAACCTACTAGGGGGCTGGTCCATTTTTCCTCTACAGATAGATAGGTTACTGTCACCAGACCCAACATATCACCCCAGCCCTGAAGATAGATAGGTTAGTGTCACTAGAACTAGATAGATAAGTTAGTGTCTGGTGACACTATCTATCTGCAGGGCTGGGGTGATATGCTAGTTCTGGTGACACTAACCTATCTATCTGCAGGGCTGGGGTGATATGCTGGTTCTGGTAACAGTAACCTATCTATCTGCAGGGCTGGGGTGATATGCTGGGTCTGGTGACAGTAACCTATCTATCTGCAGGGCTGGGGTGATATGCTGGTTCTGGTGACAGTAACCTATCTATCTGCATGGCTGGGGTGATATGCTGGTTCTGGTGACACTAACCTATCTATCTGCAGGGCTGGGGTGATATGCTGGGTCTGGTGACAGTAACCTATCTATCTGCAGGGCTGGGGTGATATGCTGGTTCTGGTGACAGTAACCTATCTATCTGCATGGCTGGGGTGATATGCTGGTTCTGGTGACACTATCTATCTGCAGGGCTGGGGTGATATGCTAGTTCTGGTGACAGTAACCTATCTATCTGCAGGGCTGGGGTGATATGCTGGTACTGGTGACAGTAACCTATCTATCTGCAGGGCTGGGGTGATATGCTGGTTCTGGTGACAGTAACCTATCTATCTGCAGGACTGGGGTGATATGCTGGTTCTGGTGACAGTAACCTATCTATCTGCAGGACTGGGGTGATATGCTGGTCCTGGTGACACTAACCTATCTATCTGCAGGGCTGGGGTGATATGCTGGTTCTGGTGACAGTAACCTATCTATCTGCAGGGCTGGGGTGATATGCTGGTTCTGGTGACAGTAACCTATCTATCTGCAGGGCTGGGGTGATATGCTGGTTCTGGTGACAGTAACCTATCTATCTGCAGGGCTGGGGTGATATGCTGGGTCTGGTGACAGTAACCTATCTATCTGCAGGGCTGGGGTGATATGCTGGGTCTGGTGACAGTAACCTATCTATCTGCAGGGCTGGGGTGATATGCTGTTCTGGTTACAGACTCCATTTAACGTCTGTATTGGTATTAAACTGATTAAAATGAGAAGTGCAAAGGCTTAAAGGGATTCAATCAGTAAAAATCAATTTTTTTTGTCCGTAATACTCAGGAATAGCCTTAAGAAAGGCTTTTCTTCTCCTCCCTTTAGATGTCTTCTCCGCACCGCTGTTTGGTAGATATCCCGGATTTCTTTTGTATGCAAATGAGTTCTCTCGCAGCACTGGAGGTGTCCCCAAAGCCAGCGCCGGAAGAAGACGCAGGGAAAGGCTGTTCCAGGTTTAAATAGATGAGTCACTGGAGCAGCATTGTGGACGCCTCCAGTGCTGCGAGAGAACTCATTTGCATACAAAAGAAATCCCGGTTATCTACCAAACAGCGGCGCGGAGGAGACATCTAAAGATAGGAGAAGGATAGACTTTCTTAAGGCTACTCCTACGTCTCAGGGAGAAAAAAAAAATTGCTTTTTAATGATTGAATTCCTTTAACCATTTGTTACAAAAGTCAACTGGTCTTTTGTCAAAACCGTGGAAGATGGGAACTTGTTTGGCTATTTCTTCTTGTGGTTATTTCTATAGGTAACAGGTTGTGGCCTTTATAGTTTCTCCCAAATCATTTTCTGCACGTGTTTCTGGTGTTTCACCATTTTGTGGAGCAGAAGTCTGACCTCCAGGTGTTATTGTCTTTCTTCAGAGGTGTCTATCCATTGTTGAAGCATTGTCTGAAGATCAGGAGATACATCTTAATGTTCCATGGTGACAGTTTGTGTTGCTTTATGAATCTGGGACTTGGTTTACAGTTTTATTATTATGTATTCTAGTTCTATACTGGATTCATAGTCTTCTAAATCTCTGACACGTGTTATCTGTTCGGTGTCTATGAAGGTAGATTTTAGTTTGCCAATATTTGTTTTCAATGTATTATCCAATTCTGAGATAACAGTCATGTTGGTGGAGGTCACAGCGACCTCGTGTAACTGGGAGAGATAACGCCGACTCCTGGGTCTTAGAAAACATATCAGAATAGACTGCGGTAGGAAAATTCTAAATTTTGAAACCATATGGTATCATAAAATTCTGTATCTAGTGGTTCAATGTGGTCAAGTCCTGCCAAGCTTGAGATTTTGAGATCCAGAGGCCACCAATTGCTACATTGAAGATCGTAGACATCTTGTCTAATATTGTGATATAAGATGTTGTTACAACTTCTCACCGGATATGTGTGGGGTGGCTTTTCATCCAAGGGGGTGGGGTCATATTTTTCTCCTAAGAACACCTGCCACGAATAAAGAATGTCTGTAAGCATCTTCCAAGAACTCATACCCTCTAACATGATTGAGTATTGCAACTTATCGAATTGAATTCTGAAGTCCAAGATCTTTTTGACAACATACTCATCTTCACCGTGCCCCTTTCATGACAATGGAGGGAGAAAAAATGTGGCCTGGAAAATGATTTTCAGTAAATGGTTTCAATAGAAAACATCAAAAACCCATACGAATTTAAGAGGTTTTTGGCACTGATTTTTGAGCCTCCAAAAATAGTCAAGGATTCAGCATCAAAATCAGCACCAAAACACTGACCCTAAGACCAACTTGTTTGCGGATGACACGTTGCTCACTGTTAATAATTTGCTTCATACCCTTTCTAAGTTAGTGTAGCTCTCAGATCGAACTTATTACCTCCAAATTGGAAATACTGCAATGAACTTCCCTTCTTGTTACTCAAAAACTAGTAGCCTTATGGTTTACAGATACGAGATCACTACCTGCCCTATCTTGGAATGACCCTCTGAGGGCCCATTTTATATGGAACTGCGTCACCTTGATCCAGAAGGACCTTCCTGCCTGACACTGCCCAACCGAATGCTGGATTGGCAGGATCCAAAATGGTCTCCTTGCCCCTCATTCTTTATCATTTTCATTCCATCCCGATCCTGGTGACCTCTTCTTCATTCGTTGGCCTTCAGAAATAAATATTTAATTTCATATGGGTCTATAAGTGATATTATACCTATCTGAAAACTTGTATCTTATATAGTGACATTCAATGGGTAACAATGTATTATCTGACTGATGGAACTTGTGTGTTATATGTTCATCTCTAGTAATAACCATTACTGTTATTATAGCGTGTGACAGATATCGCTCGAGAGGCAATCGGTGTGTTTTACTCTATAAAGATTAGGCATGGACTGGGTCAAATGTAAACTTTATCGCTGACTTTGTGTATGGGTTGTGTAAGTGTTTGGGACAACTCTTGGATGATGGTAAATGTCTGGGTCACAGCACCAATAAACTTCCTGGCTATGGTCAGAGGGGTATTACATAAGAATACCCCTCTAATATGGATCAGAGGGGTATTACATTATCCTTCTATGTGACAAGTACAGTATGCTGTGTGATTGATAGGAGAGGGGGTAACAGGGACACAAGTTCCTGCTACCGCTCTCCTGGGGTCCTTCCCCCTCCTTCCTCCATCACACAGCTCTGAGTCAGGAGGGGGGAGGACACTTAAGAGCCCCATATGTCAGGATCAGTTAGGGCTATGAAGATGAGCTTCAATTCATTTTAAAGATGAGAATCTTTAAAATCATCATGATAGCCCTTACAGATTTGCTCCCCTGCTGTTTCAGTCCAGAGTCTTCAGGGACATGATGCAAAGCAGAGAGCAGAGGGCACCCTGTTTCATCATTGTATGTAACTGGAGAAGCCCGGAACAGCATGGCAGAATATGCAGGATTGTTCTGCTTTCCCAATGGGGCCCCCTGCAAGTACAACTTAGCGACCTCCTTAACTCCAGCCCAATGGACTGATCGCTGCACATTAATCAGTAAGGGCAGTTGCCAGGTCACTCTTAAGAAGCCTTTCCTAAAAATATTGCCTAGAACATATTTGGTCCCCTCCAGACTACATGGGTTCTACCCTACAGTTTCACCTTTCTGCTTCCAGGACTGTAATGCCCTAGAAGATACCCTTCATATTCGGTGGACCTCCCACTGGCCTGACGCTTCTGGACGACCACCCATAGGATGGTGCCACCACTCTTGGGACAAACAATCCCATTATCCATGCCAGCATTCTTACTTGGCCTAAAACCATCTAATAAATACCTTTTGAAGCTATAAATGTAATTTGGGTATTCGGAGCCCTCCAGAGAAATAGAAGGTCCATGTCGCTGTCTTCTTCTCCAACTTATTGGTGGGGTCCTGTATGAATGGCTCCTCTCTTCTATCACAGAATACCGAATTTTTTTTTCAATTATTTGATCCTTTCGAGCTCATGAATTTGATCTTTTTCCATTTTCCATCCTTCTCCCCCTTGCCATTACAATAAAAATATCCCCCTAACGTATAGCAACACATGGACTTTCTATTCAGTTCTGTTTTTCTTGGTAATTTCCTAGTGAAATGATTCCCCCTACATCAATATTTGACCAGGTTAATATGTACTAAATCTAAGGCTAATGGCGAGAGGCCAGCCAAAGAGAAAAAAAAATCCTGGTGCTCTACCCAGGTTATAAATTCAGACCATGAGAGTTCCACTCACTTTGACTGATGTGAAGTTGACCCTACTATCAGTTCACAAGATGTTCTCCTCACTTACTGCATTGTTACTCTTACAGGCAACGTTGATCTACGGACTTTGGATTGAAGTTGATAATGGTGGACGTTGGGGCGAGTGGGGACCTAAACAGTGGTGTCCTCCTAATACCTCAGCGAGAGGATTCAGCTTACGGGTACAGTAACTGGGAATTGGGTCAATGTGATTAGAGACATGAGTTAATATTGGGGATCTCTGATAGGGACCCTTCTGTCACCTGAACCATGGTGATAGATCAGTTTCTGTAGAAGACAGTTGGCATCCAATGAAGTAAATAGGGGTCACTGATGTCTATGACTGCCAGTTGGCCACTTTTTATGGTTGTAATTGGTGTCTCCTCCTGCCGACCACCACGCCTGATATGAAGGAAGGGAAGACATTGACGAAAATGTCCTCCCATCCTTGGATGTTACGTGTGACTAAGGTCTAAGGTTTGGTGGCAGCAGGAATGGTTGGTGGAAGAACTAGGGGTCAGGTTGTTATGTGTCCATGGTTGTCCTTTGTATTCTACAGCTATGTTTTGATATAAACAACACAATATGTTTGTCTTTAGATGGAGTGGCCACTTGGAGTTCTAGGAGATGACACGTCCATGAATGGAATAAAACTATACTGTGCTTACCGTGGCAGTACAACTCCTGTGGCAACCATAACCTCTACAGTAGGACAGTAAGTCCATACAATTGTCTACTTCAGATCTTTGTCTTGGATTCAGGACGCCTTAGCCAGTCTCTACTCAATCTACCCATTGCTTTGACTATGCTGAAAAACAGAATCCCAAATTGTAGATCCCCAAATTAAGTACTAAAATACCCTGTTTCCCTGAAAATAAGACAGTGTCTTATATTAAGTTCTCTATGTGACCTGTCTTATTTTCGGGGGATGTCTTATGTAGCAGCTGGAGCGGGGGACAATCGGCAGTCATGCCAGTGCTTCCAACTGCCGGTTGTAGGTGGTCCAGGAGGTGAAGGGGGGTGTCCTATTTTTGGGGAAACAGGGTAGTAGCCATGGGGGCACTTTTAAAGATAAGCGAACCACTCCAGATCAAACGTGCTTCAACCCAAATATTCCAAAAGTTTCAAACTCTCTTAACATCCCAGGGTATAAGCGGAAGCCCAAGAGAGGTGTAACAACATAATAAACAGTGATGCTCACCTCTCCGAGGCTCCATCGTTGGGTCCAGCCAACAAAGATCCTTAAGACTGTAGTCCATGAAATCTGAAAGAGAGCAGTTCGGTCAATAGCTGAGCTTGTTAAACTGTAGATGAAGTATCAAATGTGATAAATTGTACATTATATAGGATTTACAACTTGTATAGTCTACCTAAGCCCAAAGGAGTTAATGTTGATTGGATTAATGTCATCCAAATCCAGCAGTGACCGACCATCCGATAGCTCCACCAGAGGGGTTTGATGGCAGGTTCTTCCCTTCCCCCATTAAGATAATGGATATGTATATAGAGGGGACAGGGGGTATAACTGTGAACCGAACCGGAATTTGGCCAACATCAATCTAAGTATCTGCTCACCTTAGTCATTGGCCCACATTGACTAACGCTTACACCGTGTGAACGTAGACTAGTCCGTCTTGCAATGTGGCGGAGTCTATACCACCTACTAGTTAGTTTACTTTAATCTGAATTTTGGGGCAATGTGGGAAATTTTTGTCTCACTTCAGTCATGGCACTGCTAAGTCGTAACTTTTTAATTTTTCCATTAGAGGGCTTGTTTTTTGTGGTCCACTCAGTATTTTTTGATCGCTCGATTTCATGCACCATATCATGAATTGGGAATTATAACACAGCAGCAGGTTATTTTTACCCCAGCTTGGTGTCCGTACACAAGTTCTCCCGAGAGTAGCCATATCAGGGTAAACAATTGATGTCCACGCTAAACAACCCTCTCATCTATGGTCTTTCTCCACAGTTGGGGTAACTGGACTTCCGTTTCATGGTGTCCCAAAGGAAAGTTATTAAGTTTTTGTTTGAGAGTTGAGGAACCACAAGGTAAAAAAGATGACACCGCGGCCAACAACATCATGATGCAATGCTCCGATTACAACATCTTAGTAGGAAATGGAACGTCCTGGGGAAGATATGGGAACTGGAGCACCATTTGCTATGAGGGGATCTGCGGTATGCAAACCAAAGTGGAGCAACCACAAGGCAAACGGGATGACACCTCTCTCAATAACGTCAAGTTTGCATGTTGTAATTCAAAAGATTCCACACTGTAGTTGGTGCAATAATTCTCTTGTATCAACTTTAAGAATTTTGTTTCATTAATTTAACCTAGCGGCAATAGATCGAAGCCTAATATGTGCATGGGCCGTCCAGGTTCTCTTATTTTCTCAATGCTAATAACATAAGGGGAAAGGGGTTGTCCATGGACTTAAATTTTCCTTGGTCTATCTGGATAATCCTTCATCATGGACCAGGGGGTTCCAGCCTGGCTCCTCTGGATAAACCTGGAGGTTCCAGCCTGGCTCCTTCCCCGGACCTTCGGTTGCCCCGCTCACACTGTCCTCTCCTGATCTCACCGGTAATGTTCTTGTGCTGTGGGGGTTGATTTACTATAGTCATTCGCCCCCCACAGAACAGGTAAATTACTAGCTAGATCAGGGGAGGAGGGTGGATCGATCCGTGGGTTAGGGGCTGATTCCAATGAAGTGACCCGGGGCTCGGAACCAGACTCAAACCAGGCTCGGACCATGCTGAAGAAACCTCTGTAGGAATAAAGGGAAATTTAAGACCACAGGCAACCCCTCACAGCTGCATTCATAATTCTGCTCATAGAAACAACCCAATAAAAATGTTTGGAAGTCACTTGTCTATAAAGATTTGCTTATTTATTATCATGTATTATAAACTTTTTGTTTTGTTTTGGGGTTTTTTGTCACTTTTTACATGTCCCACAAGAGGACTCAAAGCTGGGATCTCAGATCCCCAATGCAATGTCCTGGAATACATAGTACTGCAGAACATCGCACAGTAGTTCTCTATGAGAACTGTGTATAGGCATTATCACCCGGCCTCCTGGCCGCCATGGCAGCTCCTTGGAACCTGAAATGTTATTGTGGTGGGTTCTAGGGGGGTGAACTTGCGCCTAGTACCCCTGGATGACATTACTGCTATTGATCATGGCATCCAGGGATTAATCCGCAATAGCAGAGTAAGTCAAGTCAAATAAAAAAAGCAAAGAGAGTGGTGGGTATTGGGGGTTGGGCTAGTACATACTGAAGTAGATGGTTATGGTGGGGGGGGGGGGTTGGATTGGGACGTATGGAGGTGGACTGGTGATTAGAAGGGGCATTACTGGGGTATGGCAGTCCATGGGGTCTCATCTTCCTCTTAGTTGGTGGCAACTATATGGGGAAGTGGGGTGGGTGGTTTGGGGTATAACAGTCTGTGGGGTCTCATCTTCCTCTTAGTTGGTGGCCACTATATGGGGAGGTGGTTTGGGGTATAACAGTCTGTGGGGTCTCATCTTCCTCTTAGTTGGTGGCCACTATATGGGGAGGTGGGTTGGGGTATAACAGTCCATGCGGTCTCATCTTCCCCTCCGTTGGTGACAGCTGGACACGTATTGGGCAGCGATCTCCACAGTGGCCTCTTCTTCTCCCAGTAGGATGTAGAGTTTCCTCTTCTCGTCTGGGATGTGGGCAGAGAGTCTTTGGTAGTAGACGGCCCTCACAGCTGAGTATTTGGTGCAGTGTAGCAGGAAGTGGGTCTCGTCTTCTAGGACCCCCTGGTCACAGTGCTGGCACTGTCTGTTCTCCCGTGGCTTGTACGTCTGCCTGTGTCGCCCCGTCTCCATCTCCAGGCTGTGGGGGCTCAGGGTCTGTCTGTGTTTTGGATGGGGTATCTTCTCTAGGTAAGTGGCCATGGAGAAGAAATTGACCCATTGTTTAAATCACATTTTTATATTAAACCTATTTTTTAAGAATTGCTGGTGTTATTGTTTTTCATTTTCCATGTTATCTGGGCCACCTGGATTATTATTAGGATTACAGAAATCCTAAACATCTTGTAATTCCAACTCTTGCAACTAAGCCTAACATAAATTGTGACTTCCAGTCTTGTGGAGATGGACCATAGGCTAGATGGTCTGGAGTAGACCTTATTGACTTCTAGCCAAGCTCTGTCTCCTCCAAGAGGTCACTGCTCAGACAAGGAGTAGATAAGATGTGACCCCATCACCCCACTTCCTTCATCTCTTCCAGCCCAGGAGAGGTGGAAAAAATAACATATTTATACTGCCCTCCCTCACCTCTTTGTGCCTCCTTACATGACATGACCCAGGAGGTCAACAAAGATCAGAAGAAAATAAAAAAAGGAACAACACAAGGAGGCCCAGAATAGGGTTGTTAATTTTTTCCCGGAGTCTAAAGAGGCCACAGATTGTAATAATGTTACTCATGGTTCTAACTGAACAAGTTCAGACCCAAACAAACCGGTGGATCGGCTCATCCGAACCCAAGATGAATCTTCAGAGATTCGCCCAACTCTATTGATTGTTGAACCATCAACTTGCTTATATCTAATGGACAGAGCCACCTTAGAGAGAAAACCTTGGAGAAAACAGAGTTTATCATCTTCAGCCCATTATAGCCCCACCACCTGACCCATCTATCAAAGTTATTGGAACCACAATTACCCCTGTCCCACAGGCCCGATGCCTTGGGGTAACCCTGGACTCTGAACTATCCTTCAAGCCCTCAACACCTCCTGCCGCCTCCAACTCAAGAACATCCACCGAATTTGCCCCTTCCTCACCCAGGAAACTACCAAGATGCTTGTCCAGGCCCTCATAATCTCCCGCCTAGACTACTGCAACACCCTTCTCCATGGACTCCCAGCTAACACCCTCGCCCCCTCCAGTCCACCCTAAACTGTGCTGCTCGCTTAATCCACCTCACCCCCGATCCTCATCAGCTGCTCCCCTCTGCCAGTCCCTCCACTGGCTACCAATAGCCCAGCGAATTGAGTTCAAGCTACTAACGCTAACATACAAAGCCATCCACACCCTGTCCCCTCCATATATCTCTGACCTCATCCACAACCTGTCCCCTCCATATCTCTCTGACCTAATCTCCCGCTACCTGCCCACACGTAACCTCAGATCATCCAATGACCTCCTACTCCGCTCTGCCCTCATCCACTCCTCACACAACAGTCTCCAAGACTTCTCCCGTGCATCCCCCATACTCTGGAACTCCTTACCACGACACATAAGACTGACCCCCACAATCACAGGATTCAAGAAGGCCCTGAAGACTCACCTATTCAGGAAGGCCTACACCCCCCAATAACACTATCACCGCACCGCCATCTGTACAGTCTCCCCCTCTCCTTCTGTCTCTACCCCCCTTCCCTCATAGATTGTAAGCCCTCGTGGGCAGGGCCCTCTACCCCACTGTGCCAGCCGATCACTGTTAGTATTATATCTACCTGTATATTTTGTGTATTGTATGTAACCCCCAAATGTAAAGCACCATGGGATTAATGGTGCTATATAAATAAATAATAATAATAATAACCTTGGGAACTTTCAAAAAGATCAGGTCTTCCAAGAATCAGGTAGCTGGGCTAAATTGTGTAAAGAATGAGGAGATCTATCAGACTCTACAAATATTAGACAGTTAGGAATTAATTATCCACACTTTCCACACCAGGTCCCACCGAGTCGCTTCCTGCCCAGCTGCCGGAGACCTTGCCTTCCACACCAGCTCCCACCAAACTGCTTCATGCCCAGCAGCTGGGGGCCCTGCCAGGACCTTACCTACTAGGTCCCACCGAGCCGCTTCCTGCCCAGCAGCCGGAGACCCTGCCAGGACCTTCCACACCAGGTCCCACCGAGCTGCTTCCTGCCCAGAAGCGGGAGACCCTGCCAGGACACATCTAAGAGGCCGTCGGAAACAACACCTGGGTCCAGCCATCCAGTTCCCGGCCCAGCGCCAGCTACCCCAGCCCGAAGACATGAGCAAGTTCGGACAGTTCGACGTCCTGATCATTTACCAACACAAATCTTCACAGGTGCTGAGAATCTCCAGTCCTGTACGATTTGCCTGGAGGACTATGTCACCGGAGAGACAGTCACCGTGCTGTCATGTTTGCACATGTACCACCGCTCCTGCATCACAACCTGGCTCCGGAGCACCCCGAACTGTCCAATGTGACGGAGGCGCTGCACCACCAGGTGACGGAGGCGGAGATGGATGTGGTGAGCACCAAAACTGTGCGACACAAAAATACAACTGCAATAAAAATTGACACCATTTTCTTTTTTACAATCTTGTATGTTTCCTTTTATACGTTATTTAAGGTTTTCTCCATCGTCTCCATTGTATTGCGGTTATACAGAGGTAGCGGCGGCAAATAGTACAGCCCATGGGCGCTATTATAATAGTTACATAGTGCACCATTGTAATGTAATAAAGGGGTTAATAGCGCCGACCGTACTGTAAGTGACCGCCATATCTGTACGGGGGTCACAGGGGCGGAGTCTATAAGGGTACTAATCACTTAATAACAAGGTTCTGCAGGTCCATTACCATTATTGATCCACTAGGTGGCCCCAGATCTCCTATATACACAGACCTGGTTTCTTTGGGTTGATTCTAAATAGCCCCAAATCATCCTGTGCTCACCCTATGGTGGATAAGAGTAACGGACACTAAAGAACAGCAGTGTGAACTCACCTTAGGCTGAGTTCACACGATGTAAAATGGGGCGCAATGTGGCACGACTACGCGTGTCAGCATTTTGCCTGCTCAAAAAGATCCCATTGATTTCAGTGGGAGTTACGAGCGTATACGCCTCGTTATTTTGCGCCCGTCATTTTGCAGCGGGGGTCCAGGGTGTGATTATTATCACATTACCCAAACCTGATAGATCTACAGACAAGACCGGATATTTCACCCCAGTCCGGCTTCCCAATAGCAACATTAAAATATAGGCAGAATAGATTTACTTCCCGACCTCATTAAATACGTAAGTTTTATACAAACAGACCATTAGATGGCACTATTAGGCTGATATATGTTATACATTATACATGTTCTGGGGGATCCGTATCTGCTCCTCTCAGTTTGTTTTGACATGCAAGGAACGTATTCAACATAACTTCTTTTTTCTGCCAATATTGTGACATCGACTGTATCGTATAGAAGACTGTGATGACCCCGGCCAGCCATGGACCAGGGGCTTGTCATGGTTGGTCTTCGTAGCCAGCGTGGTCAATGCCATCTTCATCATGTTGAAAGTATAGTCGGGAGCGGGGAACAGTAAGTGAGGCCTCGGGCCCACGAACCCCAACACACACTTCTATCATTATACTTTGGGGGTCTTTTCAGACCCCAAAATGTAATAACCAAAGGGCCAGGGGAGGTGAGGAAACATAAAAGACATTGTTACTAGAGATGAGCGAACGCCATTCAATCAAATAGGTATTTGATCGTATATCAGGCCGTTCGAGGTAGTCATTCACAATCGAATACAAGGCCGCAAACGCAGTAAAAATTCGTATCCCCTCCCACCTTCCCTGGCGCGTTTTTTGCACCAATAACTGCACAGGGGAGGTGGGACAGGAACTACGACAATGGAGGCAGTGAAAAAAATTGAAAAAACCCATTGGCTGCCAAAAACATGTGACCTCCCATTTATAAGAATAGTGTCGGCCATCTTCGTCTCATTCTCGTGTTGGAGTGATAGAGAGAGTGCGGTGTCAGACTGTCAGTGCGATACAGAGCAATACAGGGCTTTGTTAGGCAGGAATTATCAATAACAGATCTTTTCAGAGTTCAATAATAGCTAGCTAGCTAAAAAATAATGCAGCGTAGGAGCAGGGGGCGAGGAAGTGGAAGCCGATACCCAGCTGTATATCCACTCCACAGTCCAGGTACTGGAGAGAGGCTGCCAGCAGCAGCAGGGGACATGGGTGAGGACGTGGATATCCAGCTGGGTATCCACTGCATAGCCCAGGTACTGGAGAGATTCAGTCAGCAACCAATTTACTCTTCCTCATTAGAGATGAGCGAGTACTGTTTGGATCAGCCGATCCGAACAGCACGCTCGCATAGAAATGAATGGACGTAGCCGGCACGCGGGGAGTTAAGCGGCCGTCCGACGTCAAAGCGGAAGTACCAGGTGCTTCCATTCATTTCTATGGAGTGTGCTGCTCGGATCGGCTGATCCCAACAGTACTCGCTCATCTCTATTCCTCCTCCTTCTCATCCTCCTCCTACAACCCCAGCCCCTACTACTGAATATAGTAATAATTTATTTTCTTCTTTTTTAATTAAAACATTTTTCTTCATGCATACCCCCCACAGGGGCGTGCAAAACTATTTTTTAGGACTCCCCCCACAAGGGCCTGAAAATTAATATTTTAGGACTTCCCAAAGAGCCTGAAAATTAATGTTTTAGGGGTTACCCCAAGGGCCAAAAAATAAAGCAATACTGCTACAAGACTCTAGTCACCCCAAGGGCCAAAAACTCTGCTTTATAAAAACTCCACTCACTCCAAGGTCCAAACTCTACTCTACTCATGCCAAGGGCCAAAAACTAAATCTCTGCTATTTAAAGGCTCAACTCACACAAAGAACCAAGAAATCTCTGCTGATACAAGGCTGAACTAAATTAAAGGGCCTAAAACTCTGCAGGTAGAGGCTGAAGTCACCTGAAGGGCCTCAATCTCTGCTGGGAGCTCAGCTTAAGGTCATGTAACTTTGTTTGGAAGGGCTCATGTTAAGGGCCAGAAAAGTGAATTTTGGAAGGTCTTACCACATCACACACACACACACACACACACACACACACACACACACACACACACACACACACACACACACACAATGACAGTTAAGGGTGAGGGCTTTTGGAATTCCCATTGCCTATTCCATCTGTGGTTGTCATGGGGAACGTGATTTAAAGGGGTGGTTGTTAATGTTTATTTAGCTTAAATTTGGGTTTGTGTCCATCCATTTGGGGAAGAAAGAAGGTTTCCAGGTATTTTCCCACTTTGATAGAGGTTGTAGTGAGTGTGTATA
The DNA here is from genome assembly GCF_031893055.1 of Leptodactylus fuscus. Classification (NCBI taxonomy): domain Eukaryota; kingdom Metazoa; phylum Chordata; class Amphibia; order Anura; family Leptodactylidae; genus Leptodactylus; species Leptodactylus fuscus. The sequence continues at coordinate 8,844,438 of NC_134269.1, forward strand.
GTGTGTAGTTGTTAGGCTGTGATGTTGGGGTAATAGAGGGTCTTTGGTGTGTTAGATGCCCCCAGACAAGCGCCCCCTGCTGTCCCAGTTGTATTCCAGGGTGTTGGCATCATTTCCTGGGGTGTCATAGTGGACTTGGTGACTCTCCTGAGTCGAATGGTGGGATCCCCTGAAACGAAGCATTTTCTCCCATAGACTATAATGGGGTTAGATATTCGTTCGAATAGTCGAATATTGAGATGCTATTCGTAAGGAATAACGAACATCGAATATTTTACTGTTTACTCATCTCTAATTGTTACTTACCTCTGCTGGACTCCGGCAAACTAAGGGCCTGTTTGGTGATGGCCCACACGTCCCGTGGGTCAGGCCGGCGTCATTACAGATCGCAACACAAGTCAGGCTCAGTGTCATTCAGTCTAAAATTGAAGATGGCTCAAAGTAGTGGGGAGTGCCGTGGAGCCCAGGAGAGGTAAGTGACAGTGTTTTTTATTTTTGTATCCTCCCCTGGGTCTTCAATTATTATACTCTGGGGTCTGAAAAGACCACTATGGGACATAATACTGTGTGCAGGGGCCACTATGGGCCATAATACTGTGTGCAGGGGTCACTATGGGACATAATACTGTGTGCAGGGGCCACTATGGGGTACAATACTGTGTGCAGGGGCCACTATGGGACATAATACTGTATGCAGGGGCCACTATGGGGGATAATACTGTGTGCAGGGGCCACTATGGGCCATAATACTGTGTGCAGGGGTCACTATGGGACATAATACTGTGTGCAGGGGCCACTATGGGGTACAATACTGTGTGCAGGGGCCACTATGGGACATAATACTGTGTGCAGGGGCCACTATGGGACATAACACTGTGTGCAGAGGCCACTATGGGACATAATACTGTGTGCAGGGGCCACTATGGGGGATAATACTGTGTGTAGGGGCCACTATGGGACATAATACTGTATGCAGGGGTCACTATGGGGGATAATACTGTGTGCAGGGGCCACTATGGGACATAATACTGTGTGCAGGGGACACTATGGGACATAATACTGTGTGCAGGGGCCACTATGGGACATAATACTGTGTGCAGGGGCCACTATGGGACATAATACTGTGTGCAGGGGCCACTATGGGACATAATACTGTGTGCAGGGGCCACTATGGGACATAATACTGTGTGCAGGGGCCACTATGGGACATAATACTGTGTGCAGGGGCCACTATGGTGCATAATACTGTGTGCAGGGGCCACTATGGGACATAATACTGTATGCAGGGGCCACTATGGGACATAATACTGTATGCAGGGGCCACTATGGGGTATAATACTGTGTGCAGGGGCCACTATGGGACATAATACTGTGTGCAGGGGTCACTATGGGGGATAATACTGTGTGCAGGGGTCACTATGGGGGATAATACTGTGTGCAGGGGCCACTATGGGACATAATACTGTGTGCAGGGGCCACTATGGGACATAATACTGTGCGCAGGGGCCACTATGGGACATAATACTGTGTACAGGAGCCACTATAGGGGATAATACTGTGTGCAGGGGCCACTATGGGACATATTACTGTGTGCAGGGGTCACTATGGGGCATAATACTGTGTGCAGGGGCCACTATGGGGTACAATACTGTGTGCAGGGGACACTATGGGGCATAATACTGTGTACAGGGGCCACTATGGGGCATAATACTGTGTGCAGGGGCCACTATGGGGCATAATACTGTGTGCAGGGGCCACTATGAGGCATAATACTGTGTACAGGGGTCACTATGGGGTATAATACTGTGTGCAGGGGCCACTATGGGACATAATACTGTGTGCAGGGGCCACTATGGGACATAATACTGTGTGCAGGGGCCACTATGGGGTATAATACTGTGTGCAGGGGCCACTATGGGGCATAATACTGTGTGCAGGGGTCACTATGGGGCATAATACTGTGTGCAGGGTCACTATGGGACATAATACTGTGTGCAGGGGTCACTATGGGGCATAATACTGTGTGCAGGGTCACTATGGGACATAATACTGTGTGCAGGGATCACTATGGGGCATAATATTGCCAAGTCTAGTTTCCCAAATAATCTGGTGATACCTTTTCATGTGAGTACGTAGATCTGTATTTTGTACATTGGTTGGTGCGTGGCCACGGTGACATCTCTACTTTGTAGATCACATTGCTTGTTATTTATTAATTTGACAACATCCAAAAAGTTTCCCACACAGGAGATGACCACGTATAGTTGGTGCCACCAACACCAGGAGCAGTGGAGATGTGTCACCACCCCCACCTTGCAATCCTTGGTCAGACTTTTTGGATGTAGGTTGGTTCTCCTCCATATCCCAACAACATCAGAATCATAAACAAAGTATCAATCCAGTGTATAATAAATATATGGCCCTGCAAGATCAGTAATCAACACAACATTCTCATCAATAAATACATTTTATTATGAAAGTTAAATACCACGACTATGGCGAGGTAATAATAATACTGTAATGTCCCAATGCTGCTCGTCCAATCCCCTTTAATAGTCCTTGCAGACCGAGATGGTATGGACATTTGCATATAAGGTAAAGCGTTTCCTCCCCCTTCATTCCTTCTATATATTTCTGTTCTACCAGAGCCAGCACACAGGGGGTCTATTAATGCGCCATCTTGTGGATGTTTTTGTGAACTACACCTGCCTATACTTTGCCATTGTAATTTGAGTTGGTACTGTAAAGGAGTGTCCAGTATGATCAGGTGACCTTCAGGACCCATGAAGCTCCCTTGACTGGCCTGGAGGAGAAGGAGTTACAGCCCCCTCTAGGGGGGTTGGGGACCTTTTGTCTTCTGTCCTTTTGTGTGGAGACAGCTGTAGAGGAGCACATGGAGAGCTGAAAATGGCAGCCAAGTCTGAGAGCACTTCCAACAGAGATGGCTTTTCCTCTGTACTCAAGATCCTCCTCAGAGAGTGTTTTCCTCTGAAGCTCCAAGCCGGCAAGCTCTAAAAGTTGACGGACCTGCTTATCCATACATCTGGGACCTCACATGTATCTCTCTATTCAAGTAAGTCTTTGGGACAAATCTATATTTAAGAAGCCCATAGCTAGTCTGGCAGAAATTGAGGGTCCCCCGCTGCTGAATTGTATCTACGCTTCTACATACGTGTACCCAGTTTGTTGAGGACTAACCCCCTGGATACAGGCCATCTTTACAAGTATATACAAGTTTAACTACTAATTAAACTATCCAACGCATCCCTGCTCCAAGCTCCATCACCTGCTCAATTGGACACTACCTACAAAGATTGCTGTATTGTATGTGAAGAATTACTCCATATGTACATTTGTATTACCTCGTCCTGCTAGTTAAAGAGCTACGACTACCCCCGAGACCTGGTTGTCTGTTGTCATTGTCAGATATCAGAGTGGGGGTGGGTAGTTGGGGACATCAAAAAGGAGATTTTGTGCACATTTGGGACCCAGGGACCCCCTGAAAGCTGGCCACATCTGATATATTACCCGTGATACCAGCCCTGACCCTCCTGAGTGCTACAATACCGCACATCGATGAGGACATGAACGGTTCTCTGTATGTTGAGGATCATATCAAATTTGTTCTACCTGCCAGATTGGAAATCGGGAAGGAATTTTTTCCCCTGAAATGGGGCAATTGGCATGAGCCTCATGGTTTTTTTTTTTGCCTTCCCTTGTGTTAACACTGTAGGGAGTGTAGGGTTATAGGTTGGACTTGATGGACTGATGTCTTCATCCAACCTCATCTACTATGTAACTATGTAACTATGTAACCTATAATGAAGCAGGGACCCGAACTGACCAAACCTGAATCTAAACTAATCCGGAAGGGTCACCATCTGTAATTCCGAGTAGTCTCTTGTATAACATACAGGACGTTTTACAATCCTGACTGTCATTGTACGGTGAACTTTAAGGTTACGAATGATAGAAGAGATAAGCTCAGGCTTACAGGAAGGGGGAAGGTGAATAAGTCTGGAAGATGAGATACAACCGGGAGGAATTTCATCCTCTAATTTTTGTGTCCTAAATCTCAACCCATAATCTATAGAGACTGTATCCTGACTGCCTGCAAACAGCACCTCTTATCTTATCTTATATTATCTGCCTAGCACCTATAGATGTGACCGGACTATTAGGGTTAAGCTGCGATTTACAAAAAGTTGACGGTTTCTGGAAATCTCAGCTTTTCCACTGTGGATAATTTTCTACAATGAGTGAATGGGATTAGCCAGGATCTCATCCACTGCGCTGGTATTGGCTTTTTTGCAACGTGGGGGGTGGGGGAAGATGAACTTTGCGTTATGTATTTATTGCAAAATGTTTCCCGTCACCGTCTCTGCAACTCTCTGTTCAGCTGACCGTAAATAGTTGCTCAAGTCTCCTTCCTAGTAGTCAGGACATTAGTCAGTGAGTTTTAGGGATTAGCAATTCCCGGTCCTGATCTGATTGAACTTCCAGGCTTCTGTGCAGATCCCTCATCGTAAGAGAACAAACTCCATTATTAGATATTAGGAGAGCCTTGGAGGCTTATGGAGGTTACGTCTAAGGCTTCAGGAAGCCAGATCATCTCCTTCTAACCTTTCAGGGGAAATGTAAGGGACTTGAGACCTCTAAGGGACCTTGTCCTGATCCTTGTCCTGATGAATAAGTCAGACAATTGCAAAGTACTCGTAAACTAGGACTCCGAGCCCTGCAGATTATTAGGAAACATTCCGCACATCGTAGATAAACGAGAACTACCCTCCAGCCACCTGCTCTATAGGACGGCCTCGTGGGGATCCTTACGCCGCGCGCTTCACTGTCTACTCACTATAAATGCTCTCTCTTTTAGTAAGCTGTAACCTTCTGATATGGATCATGTTAGTACATCCCGAGTCTTGGCATTCACCATGTCACTACATGGTATGACATGGACAATTACAGTATTAGTAAGATATGGGTTGGAATGAGTGAAGCTCGGAATGAATCCAGATTGTTACAATCTTTCCAAACCCTAGACGTCTTCACCACCCGTGAATTGTTATTATACTCTGCAGTCTCTTCAGACCCCTCAGTATAATAATTGGGGACCCGGCGGAGTTGTAGAAAATAATAGACACCATTTCCTCGACTTTCCAGGATTCCTCCGCAGCACTTGGTCTTCTATCCCAAGTCTTCAAGGCTTCTTCCAGTCTCCTTGGTAATGTCAGTGGTCCTCTGAGGACTGCTGACCCTGTGACTGGACCTCCATGGTAATGAAGGGTCCATTGGCTTCTGAAGAGACATTCTTCAGCCTTCTTCAGTTTTCCTCTGTGGACTTTCTGCCCCAATTATTCCTATACAGAAAGCTCCACCATTTTCGTAGGTATCATTGACATGTTGTTGTTTTTGAAAACGCAACTTTGCAGATTTTTTTTTGCAATGTATGGATGGGATTAGCCAGAATTCCATCCACTTTTCAGGTACTGTACAATGCAGCTGTTTGGCAATGTGGGGCCCTGGCCAAAAGCGGTTTTCTCATCTCTGATTTCATGAAAATCTAATAGATGTGTGACCCACCTTAGGGACCTGCCACTATCTCCATAACTCCTTTTCATTCCCTCCAACCCCATATATTTGGAATGCAGGTGCTAGGTCTATTTGGAACAAAAAACTACCAACAGGTCCCTATGGACTAGTAGTTTAGTGTACCAGATAGATGTTATAAAACCAGAGATAGAGCCATTGGAAGTGACCCTTCCTCAATGGGTAAATGCTACAGCTCTATGTACTACATTGCATAGATGTGGACGGACAAGTCCCCGGCATTGCTTAGTTAGATCATTGATAATGGGAATAAAGTATATTACAAAAATATTAACAAAAAAAGTCCATACAATGTTAGTAACACTTTAAGTAAAGGTCAGGAGTTACTTTTTGTTAAGCATTTGAGCTTATGTTTTACCCTTTACTCTCACCTTCCTCTACGACCTTCTATTGGGCAACTTGCCAGTGTGTGGCCATTACGTAAAGACCTAAGCACACGACTTACCAGAACAAAATGTTTTCTTTTCTTTCTTAATATTTCGGGAAAATCCCCTCAACCCCCAAAATCAATATCTAGTCTGGTTAATATGTTCTAAAATTATGGTAAGAGACAGTCAAAAAAAAAAATGTCCCAGTGCTATCTTCGGTCTATAAATTTGGACTAAGCCAAGAGAGCCCCATTCACTTTGAGTCCCTTACGTGAAGTTGGATCAACTTTGACTCCAGAAGATGTTCTCCTCAGTGGTGGTATGGCTCCTAGTACAGGCAACATTGGCCTACGGCCAGTGGATTTCAGTTACTAATGGTGGCCCTTGGGGCGAATGGGGGTATCGACAGTGGTGTCCTCCAAATACCAAAGCAAGAGGATTCAGTTTACAGGTACTATAACTGGGCATTGTAATAAATATCTGATTAGATAATAAGTTTGGGGTTCCTCTACTACCTAGAGCTTGGTGACATCAGTTCCCCTTGAAGACAGATGGCGTCCAATGTAATAGATCATTGATGCCTATGACTATGATGTAGGGTCATAATTGGTTTTGACAGGAAACATCTATTCTGTGACCAATACCCATTATATGTAGGGATAGAAGGCATTGCTGAAACCAGTATATGTACATGTCATCCCTTGTATGATGTTTAATGGTGACCAATAAAGGTTTATCACCAGAAAAAATGTAAACGGTTCACAGCTCACCCACAATAGAAAGAGTTGGCTAAACCTTTATGTGCACGAAAAATATACCCCCCGGCTAGGGCAGCACTACAGACCGAAATGATTCTTTGACCATAAAAATGGCGGATAAAGGGGGTCTTGTAGTTGTAATGAATAAAAAGGATTATTATGACAGTGCCATGTCAATACTGGGTGATTCTTAGAGTTCTCAACTCGGACCCCACCCCGATTTTCTCAAAAATTTGAGAAGGACCATCTTATCATTGACCACCCAGTAATCCCCATCTTTCATGGCCTACCGAAGGTCCACAAGGACATTAGCCCCCCTCCTTTACGCCCAATTATAGCAGGTATCCATTCGCTTAACGAACGTGTTAGCGAATGGGTGGATTCATTACTCCAACCTTTGATTCAAAAAACTCCTGGTTATTTGCGGGACATGAAACAAGTTTTGAAAACATTCCAGAATTTTAAGTGGGATCCAGATCTGGTGTGGATTTCCTGTGATGTGGAGAGCTTATACTCGTCTATTCCTCATGACCTAGCTTTATCAACCCTTTCTAGTCACCTACATAAATATTCAAATTTTTCTGTTGAGTTGTGTGAATTTATTGTTCTTCTAACAGATTATTTATTGAAACATAATTTTTTCAAATTCGACAGAAATTTTTATTTGCAGGTTCGCGGGGCCCCTATGGGGTCCCGTTTCTCACCCACCTTAGCCAATGTTTACATGGCGTGGTGGGAGGAAATTTTTGTTTACAGTAATGCAAATCCACATGGTGAACATTTGCGCTGGTACGGCCGCTACATTGATGACCTGCTTTTAGTATGGTCGGGCGGTGTGGCGGCCGTGCCAGCGCTGATGAAATATTTCAACAATAATGAAATGAATTTAAGATTCACTCACAGAGTTGAACATGTTTCTATATATTTTTTGGATGTTTCCCTTATGGGTGATTTGGAGAGGGGTATTGTTTTGTCAAAAATCTTTCGGAAAAAACTATCAGGTAATACGGTCCTACATGCGACCAGTTGTCATCCCCGTCATACCATTAGGTCAATTCCAGTGGGAGAATTCCTTAGGACTAAGCGAGCTTGCTCTCTTGATACTGAATTTCAAATACAGAAACGGGAAGTCCACACCAGACTAAAACATAGGGGGTATCCCAACGGGCAGTTACAGAGAGCTTCTGCCATCGTGGAAAAGAAGTCCAGGGATTCCCTCTTATCAGAGAATATTAGCAGTAGAGGGAACAAAAACTTTACAAATTTTTCAGATAATGTTTTTTTCTGCACCAGTTACAGCAGGGATTATGATGCGGTAGTAAAGATAATAAAAAAAACCATCTTCCGATTCTGAGACAGGATGATATTGCCACTAAAATTTTGGACAGGGGGTGTAAATTTATTTCGCGTCGTGGTAAATCCTTGGGCAGTGTGTTATCTCCAAGCATGTATACTGACCCTAACACGGTTGGTAATAGGACCTGGCTCGATGTACAGGGTTTTTTTTAAGTGTGGGGCATCAAGGTGCCAGGTTTGCCGCTTTGCTGTGAAATCCGCCTCCTTTGAGAATGCACATACTCATAAGAAACATCGCATTAAACATTTTCTTAATTGCAAAACTGACCACGTAATCTACTTGATTTGGTGTAATATTTGCCATTTATTTTATGTGGGATGTACGATTCGACCGTTAAAGGTCCGAATCTCGGAACATCTGTCAGACTGTAATAAGACTACTGCCAGTAACACCTCTGGAGCTTCTAAGCACTTTATTTCTCACCATGGGGGCAATACCTCCTTTTTTCGTTTTTGTGCCATTGAATATGTGGAGTGACCAGCTCGGGGTGGTGACTGGCGGAGAAAAGTGCTTAAACGGGAGGCCTTTTGGATCTTTGAGCTTGGCACTTTGGAACTTTAAATCTGATTCAATTTACTTTTATTAATGTATTATCTGAAGGTGATGCCCATATCATCTGGTTTGCATACACGGTTGTTTTGTTCTACACTAACCTGTACGCTTTGAAGCTGGTTCTTGGTCATGTGACATTTATTGTATGACCGTTGTCTTAAGGGATTTTTCCCCGGTCATGTGACTAGTCTAGGCAACTCTTTACACTTTTATCGCAATAGGTTTTGGGATGCGCCTTTTTCCTTCTTCATGCCTTTTTCTCATCATAATATGCTTGGAAGGAAATCTTTAAGCGTTAATTTTGGATCATACGTCAGGGTGAGTGCCTGATTGCTGTTTGATTTAACAACATGCATTTATGCATTGATTCATATTGATATACCTGTGAGCATTTATTTATGCTTTTGACTATGGAACAGTCTTAGATAGGAGTAGGTGCCTTCTATGCCTCCCTCTTCTTTTCCTCCAATCTTGTTTGTCCGGCTCTAATTGTTTCCATTCTGTGTATGGTGTATATGTGACAATGTACTATCGCATGCGATTTTGTCATTTTTCTACATATGATAATAATGCGTTATTGGATGTGATCTTGTTGAATGTGACCTTATCATTTTCATAAGTTTTTCCTTGCAGGATTGTTTTCATTTTGAAACTTTATATTTGCATATATATGTTTTTGCATGTTTACTTTTTGTTTTGTTTTAGCTGTTTTTAATCAAATGGTAATTAAATGTGGGGTTGACACCTGTGTGCTAGACTCTATATAGTTCCGAAGGTTTGAACATTGAAACATCGCCATGAGTAAGGGACGGATGTCCTGAAAAGCGTAGGCTTGTTCATTCTATTCTAACATGCATATATTTATGGAATCAACTATGTAAGTGCTTCATTTTCTATTCCTACATCTGGTACTATTTTTTAATGCTTTCACAATAAAAGCTATGTTTTAGTACACCTTTCTTTGTGCTGAAGATCTTTTTCTGCTTGGTCAATAAAGGTTTATGGTGAGATGAAGCCTACGTGGTTGGTGGATGATCTAGTGGCCATGTTGGCATCTACCCATGGTTGTCCTATGTCTTATAAAGTTATGTTTTAGTTTCAACTCCACAATGTGCTTGTTTTTAGGTGGAGCGACCACTTGGATCTAATAGAGATGACACAGCCCTGAATACAATTAAACTATATTGTGCTCCCCCATCAAGTAGAGACACCGTGGAAACAATTACATCGCAAGAAGGAAAGTAAGTCCCTACAATTGTGCTATTAAACAGATCTTTGTCTTGTATTGAGGACCGCTCAGCTATTCTCTACCTGGTCTATCCATTTCCCATTTGCCTGTTATGGAAACCAACTGGTACTCAGCAATTATTTGATCCTACAGGAATGTCTTGTACCCTCTCATATCCCTGTGGAGGTTGTCCAACCATAGAAATGATTTATAAAACATCTGGGCATAGTATGAAAGAAGAAGAGAAATCATACTGATCTCCGAACATGGTGACAATGTTTCCAGGTCTGCCCCATAACTTATTGTCCATCTCCAGCTGTCCCAGTTTAAACTGGGGGCAACAGGAGGGGGACATTACACTGGGGACAACTAGAGGGGAGCAGGGGCAGGTGGGGGTACATTAAAATTAGGCAACTGGAGGGTGATATTAAACTGAGGCTGGTGGAGGTGGACATTAAACTGGGGACAACTAGAAGGGGACATTAAACTGGTGGCAGCTGGAGAGGGACATTAAAATGGGGCAGGTGGAAGGTGAGATTAAACTGGGGACAACTAGAGGGGGACATGTCTGCTCGCAATCTAACTCTTCTATATTATTCCCCAAAGCTAAAGCCTAAACATATCACCTGATGTTTGTGGTAAACAACCACCTAAACTATGATCTTTCTCCACAGTTGGGGTGACTGGACTTCTGTTTCATGGTGTCCCAGTGGAAATTTAATAAGCTTTGCCTTACAAGTTGAGCCACCACAGCGTAAAGGAGATGACACAGCGGCCAACAACATCATGATGCAATGTTCAGATCACACTATTATAAGAGGAAATGGCGGCCCCTGGGGGAATTATGGAAGCTGGAGTGCAATATGCTCCAATGGGATCTGTGGTATCCAAACCAGAGTGGAGGGAAGACAAGGCCGAGGAGATGACACCTCTCTCAATGATGTCAAGTTCGGGTGTTGTTGATCACAAAAACTTTCAATAAAAATCATATCTGTAGTCCAACTCTTGGTAGTGATAAGATGCTGTAGTCCACCTCTTGGTTGTGATAAGATGCTGTAGTCCACTTCTTGGTCATGATAAGATGCAATAGTCCAACTCTTGGTCATGATAAGATGCTGTAGTCCACCTCTTGGTCATGATAAGATGCTGTAGTCCACCTCTTGGTCATGATAAGATGCTGTAGTCCACCTCTTGCACATGATAAGATACTGTAGTCCACCTCTTGTACATGATAAGATACTGTAATCCACCTCTTGTACATGATAAGATGCTGTAGTCCACCTCTTGTACATGATAAGATGCTGTAGTCCACCTCTTGTACATGATAAGATGCTGTAGTCCACCTCTTGTACATGATAAGATGCTGTAGTCCACCTCTTGTATATGATAAGATACTGTAGTCCACCTCTTGTACATGATAAGATACTGTAGTCCACCTCTTGTTCATGATAAGATGCTGTAGTCCACCTCTTGGTCATGATAAGATACTGTAGTCCACCTCTTGTACATGATAAGATGCTGTAGTCCACCTCTTGTACATGATAAGATGCTGTAGTCCACCTCTTGTACATGATAAGATGCTGTAGTCCACCTCTTGTACATGATAAGATGCTGTAGTCCACCTCTTTGTCATGATAAGATGCTGTAGTCCACCTCTTGTACATGATAAGATACTGTAGTCCACCTCTTGGTCATGATAAGATGCTGTAGTCCACCTCTTGGTCATGATAAGATGCTGTAGTCCACATCTTGTACATGATAAGATGCTGTAGTCCACCTCTTGTTCATGATAAGATGCTGTAGTCCACCTCTTGTACATGATAAGATGCTGTAGTCCACCTCTTGTATATGATAAGATACTGTAGTCCACCTCTTGTACATGATAAGATGCTGTAGTCCACCTCTTGTTCATGATAAGATGCTGTAGTCCACCTCTTGGTCATGATAAGATACTGTAGTCCACCTCTTGTACATGATAAGATGCTGTAGTCCACCTCTTGTACATGATAAGATGCTGTAGTCCACCTCTTGTACATGATAAGATGCTGTAGTCCACCTCTTGTACATGATAAGATGCTGTAGTCCACCTCTTTGTCATGATAAGATGCTGTAGTCCACCTCTTGTACATGATAAGATACTGTAGTCCACCTCTTGGTCATGATAAGATGCTGTAGTCCACCTCTTGGTCATGATAAGATGCTGTAGTCCACATCTTGTACATGATAAGATGCTGTAGTCCACCTCTTGTTCATGATAAGATGCTGTAGTCCACCTCTTGTACATGATAAGATGCTGTAGTCCACCTCTTGTATATGATAAGATACTGTAGTCCACCTCTTGTACATGATAAGATGCTGTAGTCCACCTCTTGGTCATGATAAGATGCTGTAGTCCACCTCTTGGTCATGATAAGATGCTGTAGTCCACCTCTTGTACATGATAAGATACTGTACTCCACCTCTTGTACATGATAAGATGCTGTAGTCCACCTCTTGGTCATGATAAGATGCTGTAGTCCACTTCTTGGTCATGATAAGATGCAATAGTCCAACTCTTGGTCATGATAAGATGCTGTAGTCCACCTCTTGTACATGATAAGATACTGTAGTCCACCTCTTGTACATGATAAGATGCTGTAGTCCACCTCTTGTACATGATAAGATACTGTAATCCACCTCTTGTACATGATAAGATACTGTAATCCACCTCTTGTACATGATAAGATGCTGTAGTCCACCTCTTGTACATGATAAGATGCTGTAGTCCACCTCTTGTACATGATAAGATGCTGTAGTCCACCTCTTGTACATGATAAGATACTGTAGTCCACCTCTTGTATATGATAAGATACTGTAGTCCACCTCTTGTACATGATAAGATACTGTAGTCCACCTCTTGTTCATGATAAGATGCTGTAGTCCACCTCTTGGTCATGATAAGATACTGTAGTCCACCTCTTGTACATGATAAGATGCTGTAGTCCACCTCTTGTACATGATAAGATGCTGTAGTCCACCTCTTGTACATGATAAGATGCTGTAGTCCACCTCTTGTACATGATAAGATGCTGTAGTCCACCTCTTTGTCATGATAAGATGCTGTAGTCCACCTCTTGTACATGATAAGATACTGTAGTCCACCTCTTGGTCATGATAAGATGCTGTAGTCCACCTCTTGGTCATGATAAGATGCTGTAGTCCACATCTTGTACATGATAAGATGCTGTAGTCCACCTCTTGTTCATGATAAGATGCTGTAGTCCACCTCTTGTACATGATAAGATGCTGTAGTCCACCTCTTGTATATGATAAGATACTGTAGTCCACCTCTTGTACATGATAAGATGCTGTAGTCCACCTCTTGTTCATGATAAGATGCTGTAGTCCACCTCTTGTACATGATAAGATGCTGTAGTCCACCTCTTGTATATGATAAGATACTGTAGTCCACCTCTTGTACATGATAAGATGCTGTAGTCCACCTCTTGGTCATGATAAGATGCTGTAGTCCACCTCTTGGTCATGATAAGATGCTGTAGTCCACCTCTTGTACATGATAAGATACTGTACTCCACCTCTTGTACATGATAAGATGCTGTAGTCCACCTCTTGGTCATGATAAGATGCTGTAGTCCACCTCTTGTATATGATAAGATACTGTAGTCCACCTCTTGTACATGATAAGATGCTGTAGTCCACCTTTTGGTCATGATAAGATGCTGTAGTCCACCTCTTGTACATGATAAGATACTGTAGTCCACCTCTTGTACATGATAAGATGCTGTAGTCCACCTCTTGGTCATGATAAGATACTGTAGTCCACCTCTTGGTCATGATAAGATGCTGTAGTACACCTCTTGTACATGATAAGATACTGTAGTCCACCTCTTGGACATGATAAGATGCTGTAGTCCACCTCTTGGTCATGATAAGATGCTGTAGTCCACCTCTTGGACATGATAAGATACTGTAGTCCACCTCTTGGTCATGATAAGATGCTGTAGTACACCTCTTGTACATGATAAGATACTGTAGTCCACCTCTTGGTTGTGTTATGATGCTGCAGTCCACATCTTGGTCATGATAAGATGCTGTAGTCCACCTCTTGGTCATGATAGGATGCTGTAGTACACCTCTTGTACATGATAAGATGCTGTAGTCCACCTCTTGGTCATGATAAGATGCTGTAGTCCACCTCTTGGTCATGATAAGATGCTGTAGTCCACCTCTTGGTCATGATAAGATGCTGTAGTCCACCTCTTATACATGATAATATACTGTAGTACACCTCTTGGTTGTGTTATGATGTTGTAGTCCACCTCTTGTACATGATAAGATGCTGTAGTCCACCTCTTGGTCATGATAAGATACTGTAGTCCACCGCTTGGTCATGATAAGATACTGTAGTCCACCTCTTGGACATGATAAGATGCTGTAGTCCACCTCTTGGTCATGATAAGATACTGTAGTCCACCTCTTGGACATGATAAGATACTGTAGTCCACCTCTTGGACATGATAAGATGCTGTAGTCCACCTCTTATACATGATAATATACTGTAGTCCACCTCTTGGACATGATAAGATACTGTAGTCCACCTCTTGGACATGATAAGATGCTGTAGTCCACCTCTTGTACATGATAAGATGCTGTAGTCCACCTCTTGTACATGATAAGATGCTGTAGTCCACCTCTTATACATGATAATATACTGTAGTCCACCTCTTGGACATGATAAGATACTGTAGTCCACCTCTTGGACATGATAAGATGCTGTAGTCCACCTCTTGGTCATGATAGGATGCTGTAGTCCACCTCTTGTACATGATAAGATGCTGTAGTCCACCTCTTGGACATGATAAGATACTGTAGTCCACCTCTTATACATGATAATATACTGTAGTACACCTCTTGGTTGTGTTATGATGCTGTAGTCTCCGTTTTGGTCAAGATAAGATGCCATAGTCCACCACTCAGGTGGACTATGGCGATCAGAAAAGATCAGGAGCCAATCTTTTCTGATCGTTCAGCCCTATTGATCATATAACAGCTCAATGTCATTAAGCTGCTTCTAAGGCCAACAGGATATTGTCATGTATTATAAGGGGTATGGACACACACTTCAGGGATGTGATATTACCACTATATTAGTCATAGTTGCGCCCCTATCTGGATTATGTAGTTTGGTTCTGGGCACCAGCACATATAAAGGATGTCCTAGAGTTGGTAAAGGTTCAATGGAGGCCACAATACTGATAAAGAGCCCGGAGGAGCTCAGTTATGAGGAGAGAATAAACGAATTAAAATTGTTTAGTCTGGAGAAGAGACGTATAAGGTGAGATGTGATAAACCTGTATAATATATAAATGTCCCCTACAGGAAATATGAGGAAAAGCTGGTTATATAAACAACCGGCCATTACTGCCTCCTCCAAGGTGAGCTGTAGCCGAGGCTAAAGAATTCCATGGTGTTGGATGTAACATCCCGATGTTCTTCAGCAGCATGACATAACTGCAGCGCCACCCAGAGGCCATCCTGGACAGGAGCATGGGTGGATGAGTAAATTATAGGTCGCTTCCCTGTTGCAATAATACAATAAGTAGTAGTCAGTTAAAAAAGAATGCCGCCCCCCAGTTTATTCCTGAAGTCATCGCCCCAAGTCACCTTCTGGAAGAAGAATCCTTGATTAGACCCCACAAACACATTATGGCTATGCATGTCTTCTCACTTGTCTTGGTAGTGATAAAACATTGAGTGAGACAGGACTGTAGAGTTATCCGGTGGACTTCAGTATGTAATACAATGTATGCATATACAGTCCTATGAAAAAGTTTGGGCACCCCTATTAATTTTAATCATTTTTAGTTCTAAATATTTTGGTATTTGCAGCAGCCATTTCAGTTTGATATATCTAATAACTGATGGACACAGTAATATTTCAGGATTGAAATGAGGTTTATTGTACTAACAGAAAATGTGCAATATGCATTAAACCAAAATTTGACCGGTGCAAAAGTATGGGCACCTCAACAGAAAAGTGACATTAATATTTAGTAGATCCTCCTTTTGCAAAGATAACAGCCTCTAGTCGCTTCCTGTAGCTTTTAATCAGTTCCTGGATCCTGGATAAAGGTATTTTGGACAAACAATTCAAGTTCAGTTAAGTTAGATGGTCGCCGAGCATGGACAGCCCGCTTCAAATCATCCCACAGATGTTCAATGATATTCAGGTCTGGGGACTGGGATGGCCATTCCAGAACATTGTAATTGTTCCTCTGCATGAATGCCTGAGGATTTGGAGCGGTGTTTTGGATCATTGTCTTGCTGAAATATCCATCCCCGGCGTAACTTCAACTTCCTCACTGATTCTTGAACATTATTCTCAAGAATCTGCTGATACTGAGTGGAATCCATGCGACCCTCAACTTTAACAAGATTCCCGGTGCCGGCATTGGCCACACAGCCCCAAAGCATGATGGAACCTCCACCAAATTTTACAGTGGGTAGCATGTGTTTTTCTTGGAATGCTGTTTCTTTTTGGACGCCATGCATAACGCCTTTTTTTATAACCAAACAACTCAATTTTTGTTTCCAAAATGAAGCTGCCTTGTCCAAATGTGCTTTTTCATACCTCAGGCAACTCTATTTGTGGCGTACGTGCAGAAACGGCTTCTTTCTCTTCACTCTCCCATACAGCTTCTATTTGTGCAAAGTGCGCTGTATAGTTGACCGATGCACAGTGACACCATCTGCAGCAAAATGATGCTGCAGCTCTTTGGAGGTGGTCTGTGGATTGTCCTTGACTGTTCTCACCATTCTTCTTCTCTGCCTTTCTGATAATTTTCTTGGCCTGCCACTTCTGGGCTTAACAAGAACTGTCCCTGTGGTCTTCCATTTCCTTACTATGTTCCTCACAGTGGAAACTGACAGGTTAAATCTCTGAGACAGCTTTTTGTATCCTTCCCCTGAACAACTATGTTGAACAATCTTTGTTTTCAGATCATTTGAGAGTTGTTTTGAGTAGCCCATGATGCCACTCTTCAGAGGAGATTCAAATAGTAGAACAACTTGCAATTGGCCACCTTAAATACCTTTTCTTATGATTGGATACACCTGGCTATGAAGTTCAAAGCTCACTGAGGTTACAAAACCAATTTTGTGCTTCAGTAAGTCAGTAAAAAGTAGTTAGGAGTATTCAAATTAATAAAATGATAAGGGTGCCCATACTTTTGCACCGGTCAAATTTTGGTTTAATGCATATTGCGCATTTTCTGTTAGTACAATAAACCTCATTTCAATCCTGAAATATTACTGTGTCCATCAGTTGTTAGATATATCAAACTGAAATGGCTGCTGCAAACACCAAAATATTTAGAACTAAAAATGATTAAGATTAATAGGGGTGCCCAAACTTTTTCATAGGACTGTATGTAGGTGTAATATGTGTTGCAACGCCGGCAGGGTCAGGTGACATCTGGTCCAACATTGAAGAGATCTGCAGGGAGTGCACAGGAGCCTGGGAGAGGTAAGTAACTGTGTTTTTTTATGTTTGTATTCTCCCCTGGGTCTCTGATCATTATACTCTGGGGTCTGTAAAGAGCCCAGTGCTAGTGATAACCTAGCCTTAGTCAGCCATGGATCCATGAGCATTTTACATTGAAAAAAGGCAGACAAACCACAAAGACATACTGTATCTGCTCCCCTCTCTTCTGATTTTCTGGTTAATTCCCTAGTAAAATATCTCCCCCCTGATTCAATATTTAAGCAGGTTAATATGTACAAGCAATGACGGTAAGAGGCAGACTAACAAACAAATCCCAGTGCGAACTCTAAACTATATATCCAGCCTGAGCTCCATTGGCTGTGAGTGACAGACGTGACGTTGACCCAAGATGTTCTCCTCCCTCGCTGTGTTGTTCCTAATATAGGCATCGTTGACCTATGGCCACTGGATTTCAGTTGATAATGGTGGCTATTGGGGTGACTGGGAATATGAAGAGTGGTGAATATGAAGACAGATGTCATCCATTGATATAAGTAAGGGTTAGAGATGTCTATGAGTGAAATGAAGAGGCTTATCATGGTCATAGTTGGTGTCAAAAGGAGACCCCTTTTCTACCACCAACTGCCCATGACATGAAGGAAGGGAAAGCATTGGTGCGACCATCTATATGTTGTTTAACCCCAAACAGTTCAGGACGAGCAGGAATCGGAGCTTTAAGGGGTATTCCCAACTGGCTTGTTCACCAAATTGCATGCTGTATACTCTGTTCACTTCCTGGTTTTCTCAGTACATTGGTGGGCGGGGTTTCAATTGCTGTCTCCCAGGCAAAGCTCTGCTATCTCTCTTCATAGCAGTTCATGTTTGCAGTCAGTAATGAGGGATTGGTTGTAAATAAACACTGGAAAATGCACAATATGAAGCCGATGTAGCAGAGCTGGATTTAAGTCAGTTTGCAATAACCTCTGTTTAAGGTCTGTGTTTACATACAGAGGAAACAGACTCCTTATCTCAGCCCTTATCAGCCAAATTCAATTAACCGACTGATAACTGGAAGAGCCGGAGATAATCAGCTCAGAAATACAAGCACAGAGAACTCAGCTCCCCTCCCCTATCTGAGAGCAGGAGCTCTGTTACTTGTGTGGTGCAGAGACATAAACAGCTCAGAAATACAAGCTGCTTCCATGCACTCAGCCCCCCTCCCCTCCTGAGAGCAGGAAGCTACGTCACTTGTTGACTGAGGAGATAAGCTTATCCCCAGGCCCGTGGTTATGAAAACGTTTGTGTAAACAATGAAGTGAATAAATTAAGATAGCGGCCAAACAAAGCAGTTTTGATAAAGCAATGTATTTAGGAAAAGTCTTAAATCCACATAAACTTGCAGTATAGATAGGATCCTTGTGATGGGAGAACCCCTTTAAGCTAAGCGCATTAAATTTAATCTCAAATAGAACACGTGCTGGGACACTGTAACTTTACATGGCTGTAACTCTAGAGCTGCGGGAATCTTGGCTTTAAAACAAGACCAAGATCATGTCTGTAGCCCCCATAGATTTAGAGATATCAGTGGTTAAAGTGGAGCGGCGTATACTCGCACTCTCACTTTAACAAGTGTACAGGGGAACAGGAGAAGCCAGGGGAGGGGGCACTATCGACCAGGGGAGGGGGCACTATCGAATTTTGCCCATAAGAAGAATACTTGTCATTTAACCCTTTATATACTGTGTTCAATATTGAAGAGAATACAACTGGAACCTATAGTTCCTAAAAACCTAGATTTAGTGGCCGCTTTGTTGAGCATCCTGCTGGTTCTATGTGTTATACAGCTATGGTTTTGATATGAACACTGCAATGTTTTGGCTTTCAGGTTGAGCAACTACTTGGATCTAAGAGAGATGACACAGCCCTGAATGCCATTATACTGTATTGTTCCTATTCAGGTAGAGACGCTGTGAAAGTGATCACATCGAAAGAATCAAAGTAAGTCCATACCATTGGTCCGGATAGAAGACACCAGCCATGTGGACCACAGTAAGGCAACCCACTGCAATGAGGACTGCTGATAGGGGTGTCAGTTACCCTACAGACCCCATAGATGCCTTGTCATAGCACAGCACTTAGCTATTTCTGGCACGCCCATGAAGTAATTGGAATCAGGGGTACGTCTGCGCCCACCAATGGGTTTGGCCACTTTTCACATATACCCCTGAGACCCCCAATGATCAGTAATGTCTCTTCTATCCTATGACTAGAGGGTGAACATGTTTTATGGCCAAACCCCCTTAACTAGGTTAATATGGAGGCTACTGGGGAAGTTATGGAAGCTGGAGTGGAAGGTGCCTAAATGGGATCTGCGGTATCAAAATCAGAGTGGAGTGGCCACTAGACGATGGAGATGACACCGCTCTCAATGATGTCCAGTTTGCATGTTGTTGATCACAAAATATTCCAATAAAATCACATGTTGTGCAGAAATTCTCTTGTATCAATATTAAGAATGTTTGTTCCTTACAGGGGTGGTGCCATTATGGACACTTATCCCCTATCGACACGACTTGAGATAAGTGTCCAATCGGTGGGAGCCTGATAACTGGTTTCCAAGGTCTAGTTCCAGTCCCTTTCGGCCTCTCCTTTTTGATAACTAATAGGTACATTGTAGAGTAGGTCGTGTCACAGTATCTCTTACTGTATCTCCCATCCAGACCTTCTTCCCTTCCAGTAACCCTGCGCTTTATATTCACAATGATGGTAGTGGACCGAGATGCCACGGTCATCCCTATAGGGCCCAGCGAAGTCTCTGCTTGGCCTCCCAAGTGTGTTGGTGGTCCTGTACTTAAGTGTATGGCCGTTCCATCCACAGTACTGTGGGCCGGGTAACTCAGATTTGGTATAGCCATTATCTGCGGCCTTACAGGATACCCTCCCTAGGTCAGTTCAAAGGCCCCATGGCCCCTGATGTCTCACCCTCTGATTCAGATGTACTTGTGGTTCCCAGACCAAGGTGGTGTAGGTGGCCATGCTCCAAACATCTCCTTGTCCCAGTGCCTGTCTTGATGCTCCAGGTATCTGTGCTCCAGCTCTGAGTCTCACTCACCCCCTGACTGTGTGCTGCCCATCATCTCACCAGTCTGGCTCCACCATTTCATGTTATTGTACTCTTTCCAGGCGTCAGGCTCCTTGCAGGTGACTTGGGGGCACATCCCAAGACTTCCGACCTGTGTAGGTCCACTAGAAGGTTCTCATCTCTACTCCATGTTCCATGCTCCAACCTCAATCTCTCCCACTCTTTTGGGGGCCACACTTGTAAGTGTCAGGGCTTATCCAGCAGGACCAGACCCTGAGTCACTCCAACAGTGACACTTCAAGCATGGGGCTATTATCTGCTCCAGAAGCTACAAACCAGACACCCAACTATATATAATACGAGTAATGAATGAGTGAACAGAGTATCAAAGAAATCCTGGGAAAGCTGGGTATTACGGTCTGTCTCTGTGTTCCCCTGACGCAATTTATAGTAAAGAATATACTGTAACTATATTTACCTAAGGTAGTCTTCTGAACCAGGACACCCGAGCAAATCCAACACTTGTGCAAATAAACACTACACTACAAGCGACCACGAGGGCGAGGGCAGACAAATAATGGCGGTCTGACAAGATTCTCTTTTGAGATAATACTTGAAACAAGTTATACGTCTTTAAATAAAATATACATTGTCCTCCCAATGCTGTTACTGTGTCACCTATATGACTTATCTCACTGCCCCGACTATGCCAAATTACATTTTTGGACTAGAATAAATTTTAATTAATTATAATTTCTCGTCTCAATCCATCTTCTGGCTGGTGGCCGTCAGTGCCTTCAGTTATAGGGGCCGTACTCTATACCTCCTTTCAGTCACTTTGTCCAAGTTTTTCTTTAGATTGTCAATAATCCCTTGGCTGTGGGAGATTATAAGTAACTCTGGCAGATGACACCATTTTTGATTTCCAAAACTGAATCCAAAAACTTAGAGAGGCTTCCATTCGAGAAGTAGATCCTTAAAGCTCAATTCAGGTCTCTCTTTTGCTCTCTAGAACCCTATAATAGTGTTTGGTCGTTGTCTGTATGTTTCCCATATTGGGAACCTCATGAAAGTCGCCATTTTGGTGGAGGGTAAGCTGTATTTATATCTGGGGCAAAGTATGCATAGTGAGGTCTGAAACCTCTACCTAATGCTCCCCAATGGCACCCAGAAACCCCATAATGCTCCATAGTGGCCCCAGGCAAGCAGTAATGTTCTCTAGTGGTTCCCAGACAAATAGCAATGCTCCCCAGTGGTCCCAGATGCCCAATAATACTCCACAGTGGCCACCAGACAAATAGTAATGATAAGATGTTGCAGTCCACCTCTTGTACATGATAAGATGTTGTAGTCCATCTCTTGTACATGGTAAAATGCAACAGTCCACCTCTTGGTTGTTATAATATGCTGTAGTCCACCTCCTGGCCCTGATAAGATGCTATAGTCCACCTCATGGTCATGATAACATGTTGTAGTCCACCTCTTGGTCGTGATAAGATGCTGTAGTCCACCTCTTGGTTGTGATAAGATGCTGTAGTCCATCTCTTGTTCATGATAAGATGTTGCAGTCCATCTCTTGGTCATGATAAGATGTTGCAGTCCATCTCTTGGTCATGATAAGATGTTGCAGTACATCTCTTGGTCATGATAAGATGTTGCAGTCCATCTCTTGGTCATGATAAGATGTTGCAGTACATCTCTTGGTCATGATAAGATGTTGCAGTCCATCTCTTGGTCATGATAAGATGTTGTAATCCACCTCTTGTTCATTGTCTAGAACAGGGGTGGGCAATTAATTTTCAAATGGGGCCACATGAGAAATTGTAACAGTTCTAGAGGGCCATGCGAGTCGCGGCAAATTTAGTTCCACCCACTTCTCCACTGACTCCGCCCATTCTCAATCATTTTTCCATGTGCCCCACAAAGTAAAATCCTCCTACAGTCACTCTAACATTATACCCCCCCACATTATAACATTTCCCTCCAAATGTCCCACAATATTAAGTCCCTCTCCTGGTGACCCAGTATAAACTTGGGGAAACTAGAGGGGACATGAAACTGGAGCAGCTGGAGGGGGACATTAAACAGTGGGGGCAACTAGAGGCAGACATGTCCCCCTCCAGCTACCCCCCATGGTTTAATATCCTCCTCCAGCTGCCCCAGTTTAATGTCACCCTCCATCTGCCCCCTATTTTAATGTCCCCCCTCCATGTGCATTCAGTTTAACTGCCTCCCTAGTTCCCCCCTCTTGCTCACACATGCTGTCTCTTCTCTCTTTATCATTCAGCAGCCCCATTGCTGGCAGCTTGCAGGAAGCACACAGTCCCGTGTGGCTCCACCCACTAACGAGTCATAGCCTATCCTGGTGATAGGCTGTGATGACATCATTACAGGTCCTTGAAAAATCTTCCACTAGGTATGCGGGCTGGATAGAAGCAGTCAGAGGGCCAGATGTGGCCCCCGGGCTGGACATTGCCCAGGTCTGGTCTAGAAGCTTCTGTTCACATCCACTTAGTTCTACAAAATATTGATCATCAAGCTATTGTCCAAATGTGCTGTATAGTGTAAATAACTTTATGTACATGCAACCCAAGCAGTTGTATAGACCCCCAAATATCACATTCACCCCACACCAAAGTGTAATTTATTTATTTTAATCAGCCGTTACCAATTGGATTATTTCTATAGGTAACAGCCAATATTACTTAATACTCACCTTTCCTCACTCAGGATTCCTCTTCTTTAGCCCAATGTGTTCCAGCACATGACGCCCTGACACTGTCAGCCACTCCATGATGACAGCACCGGTGTCTTACAGGTAATGTGGGGACCACTATGGGCTGTGCACTGTGTGGTGAGCACTAAGGGGAGTATATACTATGTGGGAAGATCTAAGCGTACATTATAAAAACAGTCTTTGAAAACAGTCACAATTCATGGGACAGTACAGGAGAGCACACATATGCTTAACCTGACATATCTATATCGAACAGGGAAGGTTGTCAATCATTGAGTAACACTGCCCACTTGACTCCTACACATAAAAAGAGCAGATGTATAAATGAACACCACAAAACTGTGATACATATTAATCTATATTTTTCCATTGGTGGAGCTGTGTGAGGTCTTGTTTTTTGCAGGGTCAGATAACATTTGGTAGCACCCAAAACTTTTTCATAACTTTTTAATCTGTCTTTTAGGATGGCAAGGTGAGGAAAAATCAACCATTTTGGCATCTCTCCCTATTGTTAGGTTCCTCATTCTCCTTTTTTTTTTTTTTTTTTTTTTTGTAAATCTTTATTTAAGTTTTTGCAAATATTACAGGTAATCCAGAAAGCATAGGAAATAACAGTTGAAATGGTTAAACATCCTAATGTTACAAACATCTATTAAAGAGTAGATACAATCTGAGGGGAAGTCCAGATACTTAAATCCAAGTTAGTCAATAAGTATTGATACAGGAATACTATGTAAGTCTCAAAAAGGAAAATGGGAGGGAAGGGAGGGTATAAGGTAAAGGGTAGGGTAAGGGGGACATGTAAGGAATATTCATTAGTTAGATTTAATTCTAATAAGGAGCAAGCTCAAAGAAAATATAAAGGCCGACAATCCTTTCAAGTTAAGTGTTAGTCATCCGATGGAAGGTTGGTGTTACTATATTTAAACCATTGTTTCCAGTTCCTTCGGAAATCGTTATGTTTTCCCTTAGACCAGGAAAGAAGTTCCTCGAATCTAGCTAGTTGATGCATAGATTCTAACCACAGAGCAAGTGGCGGAGGGTCAGGTTGAAGCCAAAATCTAGGGATAAGGGCTTTCGCCATTTCAATCAGAAGGGTAGTCATATCACCTCTTTTTGGAGTGAAATTAGACTGTGGGAGGGATAGAAGGACCATAGATGGGGCTGGGTGAATTCGTTTGGATGTGATGTCCTTAATTATATCGAACACTCGAGACCAATATTCTTTAATTTTGGGACATGACCACCATAGATGATATAAGGTCCCTCCAGGAGAGGCACACCTCCAGCATGTATCAGTGTTAGATAGGCCTCTCGCTAGCATCCAGGAGGGAGAACGGTGCCATCGAGAGAGTACCTTAAAATGCATTTCTTGTAACTTTGTACAGATCGAGAAGCCATGAGAGTTTTTCAATATTATTCTAACCTCATCATCAGTCAGAGTTAGTTTTAGGTCTCTCTCCCAGGAGTGAAGGTATACTGGTTTGTAATTACAAACATTTTCTGTCAAAACTGACTTGCACTTCGAGATCTTTCTTAACGCTGGATTTCGTGCGACTATCAATTTTTCAAAATTGGTTAGCGGTCTCTTAAGGGTAGATAGGTTGGGTAGTTGGGACGCACACCATTTAAAATGCTCATAGTGCAAGGACGAAAGTTTAATATTGGGAAAAAGAGCCTGTAGGTTCTCGCTAGTTAATGGTTTGCCATTTTCATAAAGATTGTCTAAGTATAAGCCTCTCATCTTATTCCAAAAATCTTGTGGACTACTAATCTCTTTTTTCAACAGATAAGGCAATGTTTCAGCTGGATACACTCTTGAGGGGGGAGGGGCCAGCTGATTTCTCATGTTTAGCCAGACCTCACATGGTCCTTTCAGAAGAAAGTCAAAGTCCTTTGACTTTAGAGATTTGGGAGAGGGAGACCACAACATGTGGGTCATATTTTTCCCATGCTCAGCAAATACTAAGTCATGTATCAGTGAGTTTGGGGGAGGCGCACTCAACGACAGCCAAGTGGAAAGCATGGTGGCTTTGTAATACGTCTGCATATCTGGCAAATTGATTCCGCCTTTTTCTTTTTGACGTGCTAGAAGGCCATATGGGAGTCTAGGAGGTTTGTTTCTCCACAGAAATCTATTGAAGAGTGAGCGTAATGATTTAAGAAATGCAGGGGGAAGAGCAATAGGTAGCATTTGGAATCTATACAGAATTTTCGGAACTATATAAGTTTGGAGTAAATTTTTTCGGCCTAGCCAAGAGAGAAGGGGGAGATCATAGGACTGCAGGGAGGCTTTAATATCGTCAAGGAGGGAGAGGAAGTTCTCTTTATATAAGTCATCTAGGTCCCTTGTGAGCTTTATTCCTAAATATTTAATAAAGTCCCGTTTCCATTGGAAAGGGGAGTCATTCTGTGCCCTTTGCTGAGTTTGTAATGGGAGAGATATCACCAGCACCTCTTATTTTGTCAGATTTGGTTTATAGCTAGATAAATAGCCATATTCCTTCAAGATATCTGTCACAACTGGTAGTCCAACTTCAGGATTCGTTACAAGGAACAAAATGTCGTCCGCGAATGCTACGGATTGTAGGACATGGGTACCAAAGGAGAGACCTAGGACTTGGGAGTTTTGACGTACTTTCTGGAGCAATGTTTCTAAGGTCAGTATAAATATGGATGGGGATAAAGGGCAACCTTGCCTTGTACCATTTTTTATACTAAAGTAAGGGGACAGGATATTGTTGACTTTAAGCCTAGCACTTGGTTCGGAGTATAGGGAGAAGATGGCTTCTATGAATGGTTGAGGGAAGCCAAACTTTCTCAAGGATGCTCTAATAAACCTCCAGTCGACTCTATCGAAAGCCTTCTCGGCATCGACTCCGAGAAGGACTAACGATTTCTTTTGTTTTCTAGAAAGCGCAATTGCATGAAGAAGTTTGTGGGTATTGTCTTTCCCTTCTCGGGATTTGACAAATCCTGCCTGCTCTTCATTAAGTAATGAGGGGAGGAGGGGTTGAATCCGCAGTGAGAGGAGTTTGGCCCAAATTTTTAAGTCTAAGTTTAATAAAGAAATGGGGCGATAGCTCCCACACAAAGAGGGGTCCTTCCCTTCCTTAGCAATCAATGTTATAAAGGCCTCCTGCGTTTGTTTGGTAAGCTTCCCTCCAGTCAATAGATCATTACATAAGAGAGTTAGCTGAGGCAATAACAAGTCACTAAACTTTTTGTAGTATGCTAATGTAAGACCGTCAGGTCCAGGGCTTTTTCCAGGAGAAAAAGTATTTAGGACAGTTTTGACCTCTTGGAGAGAAACAGGTTCTAGTAGTTTAGCTGAGATATCAGATTGTAGTACTGGCAATGTTAGTGGATCTAAGAATTTTTCTATCTCCTGTTCTCTCTTTTCAATCTCTGAGGGGGTTTCCCCAACATTGATGTTATAGAGCTTCTCATAAAAGGAGTGGAAAGAATGTGCTATAGCCTCTGTATCGGTCGATTCTTCTCCTGTTTCACTGCGGATCGATTTAATGAAAGATTTATCTTTCAGCTTTTTTATATAATTTGTCATAACCCTACCTCCCTTATCGCCGTGTTCATAAAGGCGTAACTTATGAAAAAGGCGATGTTTGGAGGTCTGTTTATGGAAAATTCTCTTTAGCTTTTCTCTCAGTATTATCAGTTCCTCCAATTGAGTGGAGAGTCTTGATAGTTTATGTACTCTTTCAATAGTAGAGATTTGGGCGAGAAGCATGTCTACTTCTTTTTGCTTATTTTTCTTGGCTCTAGTAGCTTTTGAAATTAATACACCTCTAACAAAAGACTTATGTGCCTCCCATACGACACCTCTAGACACCTCGCCTGTAGTATTGTTTTGAAAAAATTCGGTTAGATCTTTCCTTACCTCTTCTACCAGTTTGTCGTCGTTGAGTAAGCCTTCGTTCAATTTCCATGTCCACACACTAGGTGTGAGTTCAGGGATGACAAGTGTTGCTGAGACCGGGGCATGGTCGGTGATAGTTGCACACGAAATCTTAGATGTGGATATATGTTGTAAGAGAGAGGAGGTACAAAAAAGATAATCCAGCCTATGATGGGAATTGAACTGTTGTGAGAAATGGGAATAATCTTTAGCATTTGCATGTTGAAATCTCCAAATGTCTGATAGACCTAGGTCTTGCAAGGATCTATTTATGAAACTTATAGTTTTCTGAGAAAGGAATGATTTACCTGACGAGGAGTCTAATAAAGGGTTTAAGGTGGCATTTAAGTCTCCTCCTAAGATTATGTCTCCTACAGCAAACTGCCGTAGGTCTTGAAGAACTGAAGCGAGCCATTGCCCCTGGTCCATATTCGGAGCATAAATATTCGCTATGGTCAGTGGTCTGGAGGCAAGCGTACCTCTCAAAAATATCGCTCTCCCTTCAGCATCCGTGTACTGTTGTAGGCAACTAAAGGGAGTAGACCTGCGGATGGCAATAGCGACCCCTTTGCTTGCTGAGGTCGGGTGACAGCTAAAGTACCAAGTATCATATGGCTTTTTAGGAAAATTAGGTATCTTATTAGCTTTCAAATGTGTTTCCTGAAGCATAACAATATCTGCTTTCAATTTGTTCACTAGCTGTACGATTCCGTGTCTCTTTTGTGGGACATTGAGTCCATTCACATTGAACGAAGTGAACGTGACTGCGGCCATAGTTATCAGAAATGAATGATCTGAGCAGTTACCAAATTCCTTATAATACAGGGTAGGAAGGGGGAAGGAGAGGAAGGGAAGGTAAGAGGGAGGGAAGGAAGAGGGGGGATAAAAAAGAATAAGACGTAGCTTGAGAGGGGAGGACGGAGGGTAGCTTAACTAAGTATGGATCAGGTATTGTAAATAGTATACAACAATATAAGACAGTATCTGGTTCAATATACCAGGAAAAAATGCAATATGAGAAGATGTATAGTTCGGGGGTAGAAGGGGTAAATATGTGTTACCAGTAATCGTCTGATCGGTGTACAAGACCAAAAGTCTCGCCTTAAGAATAGAAACTACAAAACGGGTGAAACTCTATAAGTGAATACATTTGAGAGCCCTTCACGGTTCTCCCATAGACAAATCAAAGAATTTGAATAGCGAACTACCAGATTCGGAAGTAATATTATTCATTTATAACTTGACATACCTGCAAAAAGAAGCAGGTGCAAATAACAAGATAGAGTGACCTTTATAAATATAAACTTACTCAAAAAGATTGTCGGTCTCGGTTTAACTGCCATTTAGGTAGACTATATCACACTAAGAAGCATAGTTTGAGGCTCATCATAATTCTAACTGTAGACATAGCCTGCTTAGTGTAATTTCAGAGGATTAGCCCTTTTTATAACCAATATCATTATTTATCAAAAACCATGTAACTGAACGATAAGCAGCTATCTAACTGGTACAATAGTTATATATCCTTCTCTTTAGAAAAAGTATAAGAAAAAACGTCCTTTTCTGAGTGAGGAATGTCCTGGATAGCTATAGGTCTCAATCCACTCCAAAAAACAGTCATTCGAATGTCCCATCACATGAGAATTACCAATATGGCTAGTACGTAGAAATCTTATAAAGAACAAGGATTGCTCTATAGATACAACTAAAGTCATCGTTACGGAGGATATATAGAGCAAAAACACAATCGAGCAGGGACATGGCTCCATGAAACGGGCTAATTATTACTCACGCTTCTTCTCAAATCAACCCACAGAGTGTTGCTTATTTTTGGAGAAAAACTTTTTACTCCTCGGTGATCTGTGTCTAAAATCTGCATTTGCTGTAGTATCTACATCCATCTCGGGAAGATCCGGGAGGTCTGGAAGAGGTGGCATCGGCAACCAAGGCGGAACATCTATCGGAGCGATTCCCAGAAGGTTCCAAACAGCAGGTAAGTCATCCGGTGAGTGCACTGAGATTCTCCGGCCTTTATATGTTATTGCGATCCCAAATGGATAGAGCCACGCATATTTAGCATCTTTCTGTCTTAGGGCTTCTAGCAACGGCTTGAGAATTCGTCTTTTGGCTAGTATGGATGGCGCCACATCCTGGAATAATAAGACTTCCGCATCTCCGCAAAGGATGGAGGCACGGTTTCTTGCTTCAGTTAAGATGGCGGCAGTATCTAGGTATGAGAGCAAGCCACAAATAATGTCGCGTGGTGGTTCTCCAGCCTGCGGTCGGGGTCTCACTGCTCTGTGTATGCGTTCGATAGTAATTTTTTGCGCCCTTTCCTCACCTAACAGGTCTGTGAAGAGTAAGGACGCCATTTTGAAGAGATCCTCTGTTTGGCCCTCCTCAGGTAATCCTTTGATTCTTATGTTACGTCTTCTATTGCGATTTTCTTGATCTTCTATTAAGATCAGGGATCTATTGATGTACTCTTTGTAGTTGTGCAGGCTAGCTGCTATGGCTGTGGAGTGGTTTTTAAGGGCTACGCAGTTAGATTCAAGAGAACTCACTCTCTTCCCCATACTATTGATGTCTGCTCTAATCTCTGCAAGTTCTGAGAGAACTGGGGAGAGCGCATGATTTAGGGCCTTTGTTATCGTCTTTTGAAAGAATGCCTTAGAAGTAGTGGCAAAGTCCGAGTCAGTCTGCTCACCTCCAACGACACTCTCTCGGTCCGAGTCCTCCGCCTCTTCTTGCTCCGAGCTAGCTGTCGGCGCCATCTTAAGTGAGCGGGCCGGAGAAAGGGCTGGCTTCTTCTTCAAAAATCTCTGCAGGTCTCCTTGTGTCTTCAGGGTCTTAGGAGTCCCAGGGGCTTCTTGTGATCTATCTTTGCCGGGTTTCACCATTTTGATCAGGAATTAAGCTAAAAATGCGAGACTTTTAGGTCTGTAAAGACGGAGCTCACTCTCCTTGCATCTGTCCTCGTTCGCGGTCAGACTCCGCCCCCTTTTTCCATAATTTGTGATTTATTCAAATATTTTTCCATGCTTATATGCATGTATGCATCATTTTTTATGGCACTTCCAATTGGAAGCAACACCTTAAAGGCTCCATAGATATAACCTATTTTTGAATTGTAAAACTTGTTACTATACAATAAGCAGATTGACGAGAGGCCATTCAGAAGATTTCACGCATGTCATAGAGTCTTGTGTTTTATTGTCTTCTCTTGACTGGTGAGATCCCTAGTTTGGGGATCATAACCAAATTCTACCACAACGCTATAACAGCCCTTACCCAACTAGATTTAGATAGTATAATAGTAGAATTATCTGTTATTTTGTCTGACCTCCTCATTTATTCTACTCCTGGGTCTGAGGAGATCCCAGAGAATAATAATAGCACTTCTGGCTCTATCCAAACAAGTTTGGCTTGAAGCAAACCCGTGGACCAAAGCTATTATAGATCAAATCCAACCAGATGGCCAATACTATGAACTCATATTATGTAACTGTCTTGGAACTTTGTGGTTACAGCCAGGAGACGCCGCTGACCTGCAACTTCCTCGTTTCTCACAATGTAGCTGAAAATTTCCCTTGACATTATACAATATAATCTTTATGACACTTGGTGCTTCATCTACATGTGAACTGTCCGTCTATTGTCACTACCCGGGACTTGGATTCTCATGAGGAAGTTCATTACAAAGAGGACAAACACTTCTTCTAGTTAGGCTGCTTACAATATTATGTTTAACCTGCAAAGTCAAGGCCTTGTGAGACTATGCGGTGCAGTTATATGGGGTGTAGGGCATGACAGCTAGTCCTGGACCCTGATGGCTGAGGTGTTGTCAGACTAGGGTTCTTTGGGCCACCAGATAAACTGATTCTGAAGGTCCACCTTTCATCTACCTCCGGTAAGTAGAACATAGAACACTTCAAGTTTGGGGACCTTCACTGTACTAGACCCTGGTCAACCAGAGGAACTCTATTACTCTGAAATCCCATTCCAACCCTGGGCTGAGGGAGTTGCTCACAGATGGGATAGATTTCATTGCAGGTGCACAGTCACCCAGAAGATGTGCCTGGTTTATAAGGAGGTATGGACCAGGACAGCAACAGATTAGAGAATAGGATCACTTGCTTTAGATTGTATGATATCTTACCAGCTTTGATGTCTATTAACCAGAGTACTGCTACCCATCTGAAAGCAGGTAAGTGCCATCAGGCAATCTGGTTCAAGGACTAGGATAGGCATCATGGCTTGTGACCTGGGATGGAGCCCAAGAACAAGGTGCCAGTAAACAGATGCATGTGTGATAAGGACCAGAATGAGTAATTCACAAGCCGAGGTCAAGAACTGGGAGAGTACAGGAATAACCAAATCAAAAGCAGAGCAAAACCAGAAGCCCAGACCATGGTAAAGTCCAGGTCACCGATAAAGTCAAATCAATAAGAGAAGATTAATCAGGAGAATAATCCAAAATCAGCAACCCAAGAGATAAGCAGAAAACAGGACGAGGCCAGGAAGTAACTTCAAAGCAAACTGGGAGCCCATGGACATGAAACAGTCACAGCCAATGAATAAGTTCCAAGGCCAAGTTTAACCCCTTGCCTCCACGGCCGTTTTTCAATTTTTGTTTTTTAACTCCTTGTCTTAACATTGTTTTTAATTTTTCTGCTCAAAGAGCCGTATGAGGGAATAACTTTTGTGAAACAATTGTACAGTCATGGCCAAAAGTTTTGAGAATGACACAAATCTTCTCGTCACATGATCTGCTCCCTCTGGTTTCTGTGTGTGTGATGTCAGATGTTTTTATCACATACAGAAATAGAATTGCAATCATATTCTGAGTAATAAAAGCTTATAGTGACAGTTAGAATGAGTTAATGCAGCGTTGCAATATTTGCAGTGTTGCCCCTTCTTCTTCAGGACCTCTGCAATTCTCCCTGGCATGCTCTCAATCAACTTCTGGACCAAATCCTGACTGATAGCAGTCCATTCTTGCACAATCAATGCTTGCATTTTGTCAGAATTTGTAGGTTTTTGTTTGTCCACCCGTCTCTTGATGATTGACCACAAGTTCTCAATGGGATTAAGATCTGGGGAGTTTCCAGGCCATGGACCCAAAATCTCTATGTTTTGTTCTCTGAGCCATTTAGTTCTCACCTTTGCTTTATGGCAAGGTGCTCCATCATCCTGGAAAAGGCATTGCTGATGGCCAAACTGCTCTTGGAGGGTTGGGAGAAGTTGATCTTGGAGGACATTCTGGTACCATTCTTTATTCATGGCTGTGTTTTTAGGCAAGACTGTGAGAGAGCCGATTCCCTTGGCTGAGAAGCAACTCCACACATGAATGGTTTCAGGATGCTTTACAGTTGGCATGAGACAAGACTGGTGGTAGTGCTCACCTCGTCTTCTCCGAATAAGCTGTTTTCCAGATGTCCCAAACAATCGAAAAGGGGATTCATCAGAGAAAATGACTTTACCCCAGTCCTCAGCAGTCCACTACCTGTACCTTTTGCAGAATATCAGTCTGTCCCTGATGTTTTTTCTGGAGAGAAGTGGCTTCTTTGCTGCCCTCCTTGAGACCAGACCTTGCTCCAAGAGTCTCCGCCTCACAGTGCGTGCAGATGCACTCACACCTGCCTGCTGCCATTCCTGAGCAAGCTCTGCACTGCTGGTAGCCCGATCCCACAGCTGAAACACTTTTAAGAGATGGTCCTGGTGCTTGCTGGTCTTTCTTGGGCGCCCTGGAGCCTTTTTGCCAACAATGGAACCTCTTTCCTTGAAGTTCTTGATGATGTGATAGATTGTTGACTGAGGTGCAATCTTTCTAGCTGCGATACTCTTCCCTGTTAGGCCATTTTTGTGCAGTGCAATGATGACTGCACGTGTTTCTTTAGAGATAGCCATGGTTAACAGAAGAGAAACAATGATGCCAAGCACCAGCCTCCTTTTACAGTGTCCAGTGGTGTCATTCTTACTTAATCATGACAGATTGATCTCCAGCCCTGTCCTCATCAACACCCACACCTGTGTTAATGGAGCAATCACTGAAACGATGTTAGCTGGTCCTTTTAAGGCAGGGCTGCAATGATGTTGAAATGTGTTTTGGGGGATAAAGTTCATTTTCTAGGCAAATATTGACTTTGCAAGTAATTGCTGTTAAGCTGATCACTCTTTATAACATTCTGGAGTATATGCAAATTGCCATTAGAACAACTGAAGCAGTAGACTTTGTAACAATTACTATTTGTATCATTCTCAAAAGTTTTGGCCATGACTGTACTTTGTAATGATGTCAATTACTATTCTGTGGAATATACTGGAAAACATGAAAAAAATTTTAGAACAGGGTGGAATTAGAGAAAAACTGCATTTGATTAGGCTGATTTCCACAGGGTGGGAAGTCTATAGATAGATATCAAATGCCACATAAACAAATAAAAGTACTGGAATAAATCCCTGGATCACTATCTAATCTCCATAAAGCTCATTCCCATAACTTGTAGGTAAATTCATTCTAAGCCTCGGTGTCATTTGATATTAGGTAAGTATCTCACCTTGATATAATGCAGACATGGAATCTGCCATTGTAACCTTCTCAATAGGAGTCTGGTTACTCTAAAGAATCAGCCCTGGCCCTTTGTACACAACTCAGACAGAACAAACCACATACCAGTTCTTTGTACTGACCACACACACAGTATAGTTATACCGTCCAGTTATACCGCATCTAAAGATTCTTCTTTCCAAATTGAATATGGACAATATTTTTAGTCTTTCACTATAAGAGGGATTTCCTATCACTAGTAAAAATCTGTTTGTCCACCTTTGAACCTCCTGATAACCAGCCATGATGTCCTTATTGTGTTTGGGTTATCTTCTCATACATGTAGTGTCCTCCTGATAACCAGCCATGATGTCCTTATTGTGGTCAGGTTATCTTCTCATACATGTAGTGTCCTCCTGATAACCAGCCATGATGTCCTTATTGTGGTCAGGTTATCTTCTCATACATGTAGTGTCCTCCTGATAACCAGCCATGATGTCCTTATTGTGGTCAGGTTATCTTCTCATACATGTAGTGTCCTCCTGATAACCAGCCATGATGTCCTTATTGTGGTCAGGTTATCTTCTCATGCATGTAGTGTCCTCCTGATAACCAGCCATGATGTCCTTATTGTGGTCAGGTTATCTTCTCATACATGTAGTGTCCTCCTGATTACCAGCCATGATGTCCTTATTGTGGTCGGGTTATCTTCTCATACATGTAGTGTCCTCATGATAACCAGCCATGATGTCCTTATTGTGGTCAGGTTATCTTCTCATACATGTAGTGTCCTCCTGATAACCAGCCATGATGTCCTTATTGTGGTCGGGTTATCTTCTCATACATGCAGTGTCCTCCTGATAACCAGCCATGATGTCCTTATTGTGGTCGGGTTATCTTCTCATACATGTAGTGTCCTCCTGATAACCAGCCATAATGTCCTTGAATGTCATAGAAAAACCCCTTTAAATTTTGTCTGCCATGTTCTTGCCCATGCTTTGGCTTTTCAAGGTCATTGTTCTGCTCCAGACCAAGGCAATGTGCCAATCCAGCTGTGGGCACCAAAATGTTAATACTCAGAAACCCCAGTTCAAAAAATATTTCATTACAGTAATAATGACAAAGGAGTAAAGAAAGGAGAAGGAAAGTACTAAATATCTTTAGGAAATAATAATCTTTTGTCCGAATCAGTAAGTCAGATGAGATCTTTTGGTGACTGTCCAAGTTCCTTGCAATATATATGAGAAGGTTTTGGTCAATGGACATGTTCCTCAACCACCAGCTTCATATAGTGATGGTGAGACCTTCCTACAGAAGACAAGATGGTGCCCGTCCTTCTGCTCTTGGTAATTCTACAGAACTTAGTGGCAACTAGAACCGTCATAGATGTCCCAAATGGAGAATCATGGGGTTCCTGGGGTGTTATGGAGGTTTGTGATGAAGGAACTGAAATCCGAGGCTTCCAACTCAAAGTAAGTAATGTTTGCAAGACCGGATATCATTTAGATGGGGAGTATGATGGATATAAATGAGGACTTGGATAAATGTATAATTAGGGACAATTACTGATATATAGAGAGGGATTGGGGCCGATATATTGGTAGGAATAGTGACTGATAGGGAGAAGGACAGATGGATACAAAAGGATAGAATGGATTTATAGACTTGGACTTGCAGTGACGTAGCTATAGGGGCCACAGAGGTCACATTGGCAGCTTGGCCCCTGAGCCAGGAGGACTTCATAGGGCTCCAACATCATACAAAGACATACTGCACTCTTCTTTAACCAGTGTTTTCTTACATAGCAACACTATGGGGTACATTACCTGTGTATCTTGATTCCTCATCCCTTGTCTCCTACTCTATGGTGGGTAGGATTCCTGGCCAGGTAGGTAGTATTCCTGGCCTGGTGTGGATCCAGTAGATAGAGCAGCCTCAGTCCTGGTGTCCACACCATCTCCTGTGACTGTCAGTACTAGGCGCCATGCTCTGTGTCCACATCAAACCAGGTCGGATTGAGTTGGGGTTGTATATGGAAGAAGTGTATTTCCACCATGCTGGAGCTACAAATGCCGAAGTAGAGGTTGTGTTAGCTGTGATGGGCTGTGGAGCCGGCCAGACTTCACAGGTAGCATGTCCATAGGCCATCCCAACTATTGGATCCACACCACACCAGGGACAACCTTCTTTTAACCTCTCTATTTTAGCATTGATCCTCTCTGGTGCAGTAGGGGTGTAGAGAAATCGGATGGAGTAATCTGGATTAACACACTGCGATATGGTGACCCCGTGTAAGAAAGAAGAGTGCAGTCAGGGTAGACCAGTAGGCAGACAGGGACTTGATGGAGGAATGAAAGTGGGCACTTTTACTTGTTGGTGGCACAGTGGGGGCAATGTTACATGTATGGGGGTACTAATGTTTGTAGGGACACAAGAATGCAATAAGTAGTAAACTAAAAGAGGACAATATTACTTGCGGGGACACGGTTGGTGTAGAGTGACTTGTGTGGGACGCAAGTGAGATGCTATTTATTGTAGGGGGTATAGCAGTAGGGGTCAGAGGGGTTGTAGTTGCAACCAGCCCTTAAGCAATGGGATCTAAGGACCCCCTTCACCAGAGACTCTATCGGCATATGTAGCAGTCTGGTACCCCACTATTCTAGCACAGAATAGCCCGTCACACAGCTCCGCTGATGGAACAAAACAAGGTATGGGGGTCTATGGGTAAGCGATTATGGGTAGGGGGTACCCGAGTTTACTCTTGTACCAGTGTCCGTGAGTCTTTAGCTACACCCCTGACTAATATAACAATAAGGACTAGGATTGTATAGGTTAACTGTTGAGTATAGTCAGTGTATGACGTGCATTATACTCGTGTGATGTAAAATGCTGCCTAATCTTAGGTACATCCGCCTCAAGGAATCTTAGATGACACGGCTCTGAATGGAATTGCTTTGCACTGCACACGCAATATGTCTTTTTGGGCAGTGAAGATCATTAAATCCACTGAAGGAGCGTAAGTACCAACATCTCACACACAGGGGCGTAACTTGAGGGAGGGGGGTGCAGCCTTAGGGGGTCCATAAGCACTGGTATCAGTTTTCCAATTGCAGCTTCCATCTGACCCATAAACCCAGGAGACTCACAGATTGATTTCAATGGGGGCCATCTTTTTAGTCAAAATCCTGACCAAAAAACTATGTGTGAACTTGCCCTGCGTAGGACTTGCAACTATCCTACGCAGGTGTGAACCTAGCCTAACTGAAATAAATTCCACAAAATGGGGCTTTAGCCTAAGAGTCCCATGAAAACAGAAATGAAATTATTGCGACGAACCCATGTTAAGGAGTAACTCAATGGGACTTTCTATTGTTAGCCCTAATTTTACGATGTATATTAATTTTACATTTTTGGGGCTTTTTCCTTAGATTTGGCTCCTGGGGTCCCGTATTCTGGTGTAAGTCAGGATATCTCAAACGCTTTAGCCTGAGAGTGGATCCTAGACGCAAGTGGGATAAGACAGCCGCGAATAACATCAAGTTCACCTGCTCGGATGGTTCTGTCCTAGAGGGGAATGGCCTGACCTGGGGAGTTTATGGATGCTGGAGCGATAACTGTGAAAACGGAATACGCGGAATCCAAACCAGAGTGCAGGAAAAACGAAAGATCTGGAAGGATGACGTCGGTCTCACCGATGTCAAGTTTTTGTGTCGT
The DNA here is from genome assembly GCF_031893055.1 of Leptodactylus fuscus. Taxonomy (NCBI): domain Eukaryota; kingdom Metazoa; phylum Chordata; class Amphibia; order Anura; family Leptodactylidae; genus Leptodactylus; species Leptodactylus fuscus. Next base: position 8,881,793 of record NC_134269.1, read on the forward strand.
GATAAATAAAGTCCGTTAACATGGAGTCACCCAAAATGTAATCGTTATATTTGGGGATCATCCTTTTTTGAGCGTATCCTCATTACATTTTTGTAAATCTGCCTTTTGCATAGAACAAAGGATTATGTAGATAATCTTGTTTCCCTTAGTCCTAACAGCGGCACAATGTGGGGTATTTCGTGCCCCTGTGTGCTGGTAGGACAGGCGGAATTTTAATTAGCCATGTATTAATTTCACATGGCTTGTTCCCTTTAAGAGGGCACAGATACCTCCCCCCTGTGCGTAAATAACAAGTAATAATACATACATTCCAAAATAAACAACAATAGGGGGGGAATCCTTGTGCCGCTGTTAGGACTAAGGGAAACAAGATTATCTACATAATCCTTTGTTCCCTGTCGTCCCTACCAGCGGCACAATGTGGGGAAATAGCAAGTAATCCCCATAAGGGTGGGAGATTAAACACAAGCAGAATGTAATACAGTACGCCCGAAGGCAGTAGCTTCTGAGCCATACCGATCAAGTCGGTAGTGCTTCACAAAGGTCAATTCTGAAGACCAGGATGCTGCTGCACAAATCTGGTCCAAGGTGAGAGCCTTGACCTCTGCCCAAGAGGTCGATACTGCCCGCGTCGAATGGGCCCTTAGGACGGTCGGCGGAGGTAAGTTCTGACTCACAAACGCCAACTTGATTGCTTCCTTCACCCAGCGAGAGATGGTGACCTTAGAAGCCTTGCGGCCTTTATGGCCCCCTACATAATTTATTAACAAGTTCTCAGATCTCCTGAAAGCGCGTGTGCGCTGAAGGTAAATCTGCAGGTTCCGGACTAAATCTAGGGTATGCCACTTCTCCTCCTCAGGGGAAGTGGGCACGGGAAAAAAGGTTGGCAAGCAAATGAGCTGACTCACATTCGCCCTAGAAGAAACTTTCGGCCTGAATCCTGGCAGAAATCTCAACTGAACACGGTCTTCAAAGAAGGCAATGTAAGGAGCTTCCGATGAGAGTGCTTGAAGCTCCCCTACTCTTTTTGCCGAGGTGATAGCGAGGAGAAAAGATACCTTATAGGTCAGCCACTTTAGATCCACCTCCTCCAGAGGTTCGAATGGAGCAACACAAAGTGCCGTTAGGACCTTGCTGAGGTCCCATTGGTGGACAGGAGCAGAAACTGCTGGTCTCAGCCTAGTTGCCCCTTTGATAAAGGTGCTCACTAAAGGATCCTGAGACAACCGCCTCCCCAGATAGGCGGACAAAGCGGCTACATGTACCTTCAGGGTAGAAGCTGCAAGCCCTCTGTCTAGGCCGTCCTGAAGGAAATCCAGGATCGCCCTCACAGGGGGATCGGAGGAGTCCACTTCGTGTTCCGTGCACCAGGCCTGGAAAATATTACCGATCCTACGGTAATTCTTATTGGTCGAGGTGGCTCTGGCGCTGGCTAAAGTCCTTAGGACGCCTTGAGACAGTCCTCTATTCCTTAATAGGGACTGGTCAACCTCCAGGCTGTCAGATTGAATCTCCTCAGATCGTGGTGTCTCAGCTCTCCTTGTGTCACCAGATCTGGGAGGGGGGGGAAGCCTCCAATACCTGCCTTGACTCATCCACATGAGCTGGGCAAACCAAGTCCTTTTCGGCCAGAACGGGATTATGGCAATTCCCGAGACTTGGTCCTGTCTGATTTTCATCAATACCTTGGGTATGATGGAAACTGGAGGGAAAATGTATATCAGCCTGAACCTCCATGGGATGGACAGGGCATCCACTGCCAAGGCATTGTCCTCCTGGTACAGAGAGCAGAAGGTTTCCACCTTGGCGTTGAGTCGGGTTGCCATGAGGTCGACATCCGGAAGGCCCCATGTTTGGACAATCTGATGGAATATGTCTTGATTGAGAGACCATTCTCCTGATACAGGGATACCCCGACTCAACTGATCCGCTACTATGTTCAGGGAGCCCTTGATGTGAACAGCGGATAGGTGGGTCAGATTCTTCTCTGCCCACGTGAAGATCAAGTTCGCCTCTCTCAGTAGGGCTGGAACCCTGGTGCCGCCCTGTTTGCTCAAGTATATTACCGTCGTCATATTGTCTGACCGGACCTTGACTGCCTTCCCTTCGAGAAAGGGGGCGAAGTACTTCAGCGCCAGATACACTGCTTTTAGCTCCTTCAGGTTGGAGGTTCCTACCTCTGGATTCCTCCACAGACCCTGGACAGTCCTGCCGTCCAGGTGGGCTCCCCATCCCGAATGGGACGCATCTGTTGTCAACGGGGTCCAACGAGGTTGAACCGAGGACCTTCCGTCTTTCAGGTGTCTCCACCATCTGAGGGAAAGACGGGTACCGGGAGAAAGGCAGATCTTCCTGTGCAGTCCCCGTGGAGATCCGTTCCAGGCTCTCAACACTTCCATCTGAAGGGGACGCAAGTGCCATAAAGCCCAAGGGACCGCCTTGGCTGAAGAAGACATCAGGCCTAGGACCCGCATGGCGGTGCGAATGGTGATCCATCGGGACCTGAGGAGGCCCCGAACCGAAGCTTCTATTTTTGCTCGCCTTGGACGAGATAGGAAAATCTGCATGCTCTGGGAATCCAGAACAAACCCTAGGAATTTCTTCCGGGTGGATGGCACTATTTCTGACGTCTCCCAATTGATCAGCCAACCTAACTCCTGGAGGAAGGCGATGGCTATCTGGAGGTGGTGATGGAGAATTGAAGTAGACTGAGCTTTTATAAGCCAGTCGTCGAGGTAGGGAACCACGAAGAGGCCTTGAAGTCTGAGAGCGGCGGCAACTGGTGCGACCATCTTGGTGAATACATACGGAGCTGACGATATGCCGAATGGCAGAGCAGTGAACTGTAGGTGCTCTCTGTGACCAGCCATAAGAACGGCTATACGTAGATATTTCCTGTGTGGCGGGAAGATGGGGATATGTAAGTAGGCATCCTTCAGGTCCAGGGTGACCATGACCTCGTTGCGCAATAGGAAATTGGTTACTGAGTCTATGGACTCCATCCTGAAAGGTTTTTTCTTTATGAAGAGGTTGAGGAACCGAAGATCTATAATCATCCGCCACCCTCCTGTGGACTTTGGAACCAAGAACACGGGTGAATAAACTCCTTGACCCACTTCGGGAGGAGGGACCCTTTCCAGGGCCCCCTTTAAGAGATATTCTGCGACGGAAGCCTCCAGGCAGTCTTGTTGTAGGGCTGGTAAGACCCGCGTAGTGATGAAACGATCCACCGGAGGATGGGAGAACTCTATTGCGTATCCTCGCTGAACAACTTGAAAGACCCATGGGTCCAGAATGTGAAGATGCCATGCCACAAGGAAATTCGAAAGGCGCCCTCCTACGGGAGAGCTGGTCACAGAGAGCGGCGTCTCCTCAAAACCCCTTCTTCTTAGGGACCTCCTTGGGGATCCCGCGACCCGCCCCTTTCGGACGGTATCTGGGGCGTCTCTGGCTTCCTTGTTGAGGCCTGTATTGAGATGTGGAGCCTCGACCCCTAGAAGGGGGAGGCCTTCTTTCTCTGGTTGCTTGTGGTAGTGATCTCCCTCTACCATCAGCCAATCCCTCCATCAGATCGTCCAGCCCTTGGCCGAAAACCTTCCCAGGTTGAAAGGGGAGGGAACACAAAGAAAACTTGGAGGCGACATCAGCCCGCCAAGGTTTGAGCCACAAGGGCCTCCTGGCGGCGGTATTGAGGGCCATGGCCTTGGAAGCCAGCTTCACCTGCTGTCTTGCCGATTCTCTCAGGAAATCCGTAGCGAGACGGATCTCCCCCATGGATGCCAGGATGTCGTCCCTGTTAACCCCGGAGTCGATATCCCGTTCCAGGCGGTCCAGCCGGGCTTGAAGCTTATCAGCTACTTCCGTTGAGGCGATGCCCACCGTCACCTGGGCTGAAGCAGACGAATACGCCTTCTTGAGCGTTGAATCCACTCTTCTATCAAGCAAATCCTGAAGATTTGACCCGTCATCGATGGGCACGACAGTGCGACGGGAAAGCTTAGAGATGGCTAAATCCACCTTGGGTGGCGGACCCCAGCGATCCAGCTGGGAGGGATCAATCGGATACACTGCTTTGAAAGCTCTGGTGGTGACGTAAGCCTTCTCCGGCTGCTTCCATTCTTGTTCCATTAGGCTGGCCATGGAGGCGTCCACTTGGAAAACCCTCCGCTTCCCAGAGGTGGACGCAGAGGCTTCCCCCTCGCCAACCTGGTCCCACGACCGGATGGCCTTCAGCAGTTTATTAGTCTTTTCCCGATGGAAAATTGGTCTGCTGGTACAGGAGGACTGATCGTCCGATGATATGGACACCTCCTCCACCTGGAGGCGCTCCAGGGAGGGCAGTGAAGCAGAACGCCTTTCCACGCGCTGCTTCTTGGTGAGCTGAGCCAGTGAAGTACGGATATCCTTTAAAGAATCATCCTGCAAAAAACACAAGGATACTTAGAAGCCGGAGGGGACCCTTCCCCTCTTTGCGGCAACCGTACTCACCATGTACTCCTTGACCCATGCTACCATATCACTGGTAACGGGTTCCTCCCGCAGAGGTCCCCTGCATTGCTGGCAGCGTGACCAGTCATAGCCTAAAGGCAAAACAATGACATTCAGGATACTCCCACCATTGGGAGAATTAGCAGACGAAAAAACCGCACCTACCATCAGGTAGTGGAACGTCACAATCAATGCAAGCCAGGTGTCTCCTTTTAGAAGACTTCTTCCGTCTTACTTGATCCCCGGAGGGGTAGAAGAGGAAGACATGACAAATAGAAGCTAGCTTTCAGCGATACCTAAGCATGGAATATGAAACATCAGAGGAGTACATTCAAGGAACCATATGAGGAGACTCACCCAGCTTCTGCAGGCCACTTACCAACCTTCAGCAGAGTTTGCAGTAGAATAAATGCAGATTGAAGCGGTAACCACAAGCCACAGCGGAGAAACCAGCTAGGGATTAGACTAGCAGGCAATGAGGGATGCAACCTGCCCCCTTTTTTACAGCCCCATATCCGGAAGGGGCGTGGCCTTAGTCAAAAGCTCCGTTCCTTTGCCCTTCATAACACTCCTAGCCCTTCAAGTCACGCTCCCCCTTTGAGCCAACTACATTGGCACGTACCTTAATCTCCTGAGGACCTCCAGTGTCCAACGCTGCTGTTCGCGTGGTCCCGGAGCGGCGAATGCCGAAAACCGGAAGTTGCCGGTGTTACACTTCTAAACGACCGGCCGGAACCCTCCTACACAGAGGAAAGGTTCCGCGAAAACCGGAAGTTCCCCTCATGGAGCCGCGCGAACACGCCGGCTGGCTGCGCGCGGCTCCGAAGCCCAGCAGGACTGGATGCCGGGGAACAGGAGGTAGGATTGCGTGAGGGAGGTGGGCAAAATAGGTAACTTTAATCTTACCTATTCTCTTTGCAGGACCGACAGAAGTCCAAAGGGGCAGAGTGCATGATTGAAGACACCTGAACAGGTCTGAGCAGGTAAGTACCTGAAACTTCTTCTTACTCTTTCTCTTTAGGAGGACACAGAGTCCTCCCCACCTGTCCGATCCTTTACACAGGACAGAAAAAAACGCACAGGGGGGAGGTATCTGTGCCCTCTTAAAGGGAACAAGCCATGTGAAATTAATACATGGCTAATTAAAATTCCGCCTGTCCTACCAGCACACAGGGGCACGAAATACCCCACATTGTGCCGCTGGTAGGGACGACAGGGAAAGGTTATGGCGGGTGTTGATGGGTTTTGGTGGGTGGATGGAGGTGGGTGATGGTTGACCACCACCAGTTTGTGGTTGTTAAAGGGATTGTCCGGGTTAAAATTTTATTTTTTAATTAGGTCAGGGGAGGGAAAAAAAAACATACCTGTCCCTGGTGCTCTGATTTCTACCACTGCGGTCCGGTTCTGCAACTCCATTGTGGTCTTTCAGTGGAAGTCCCCAGTGCACGACACCACTGAGGCCAATCATTGACGTCATTGCAACCAATGAGGAATTCCACTGCAAGAAGACAACCAAGGAGCAGGTCCGAACCGCACACTGGGGACAGGTGAGGGTTCGCTCACATTTGCTCCGTCCACGGCAAAACTGGACAGGGGACGGAAGCCCAGTGGTTAGCTTTAAAACCCATTCACACAAAGTCAGACATGCAAGACTGTGTGTCCGGCTGAAAAAAATGGTTTCCCCGCGGACAGGCAGCAGGCGGACACCTTTAAGTGAATGGGTTCTAAAGCTGACCATTGGGTTTCCGTCCCCTGTCCAGTTTCACAGGGGCTGAAGACGGAAACCCGTCAAAATGCACAAACCGGACACCGGGCACAAGTGTGAACAAACCCTCAATATGTCCCCCGTCCCCCCCAGCCTAATTAAAAAATAATACTTTAGCCTGGACAACCTCTTTGAGGACATATGGTGATGGTTGGTGGTTGTGCTGATGGTGGTGGAAGAGAATGATGGCGGCTTCATTGGTCTTCTTGTTACATTCTAAACATGTGCATTGTTTATGGCTGAAGCTTCTACTTCTTTCTTCCATATTTTATTGATGTATTCAGACTATAAGATAAAAAATAGATATTCATTCTGTTCTTCTCAAGTTATGTTCAGACGAAAAGAACGTCAATCAAATTTCATCTGACATTTTACTCTGTACTTATATCTTATCACATTAAAAGTTTGATCTCCAAATCTATCCACACATTCCTGATATAATCTCACCTCACCATGTGATATATCTGTAATTCTGGATTATATCAGCACACCATGACCAACTATTCCTCCTATAACATCCCTTACCCAAATACATTCTACATTAGGGAGTCTGGGCTTATGTTACCTTACACGAGCTCCAACCATATGGCCAATTCCATGAACCCCCCCGAAAACTGAAGATAACTTGTATCTGACCTATCTTGGTTTGTTATGATATCACCAGGAGATGCCATAGATCTGCACTTCCTCATTTATTACAATGGAACTGAATATACTCCTTTATATTACACAATAATCTTATTATGATGATTGATGGAAATTGAGGAAATGTCAATGAGATGTCTCCATGTAAACAATTCACATATTGTAACACCCCGGGGCTTGGATTGTCATGAGGAAGTTTTACTACAAAGGCTACAAACACAATATTTAGGCTGCATAAGCATAGAGCTTATATGTGTAGTCCAAAAAGTCAAGAGGTTATGAGACATCTGGTTCTGGACTCCGGTGAGTAAGGAGGCCAATGGATCCTTAATAGAGATGAGCGAACAGTGAAATGTTCGAAATTCGAAGTTCGATTCGAGTAGTCACTCAATAATCGACTGTTCGATCGAACATCGAACCCATTATTGTCTATGGGGAATAAATACTCGTTTAGGGGGAAACCACAATTCGACTCAGGAGAGTCACCAAGTCCACTATGACACCCCAGGAAATGATGCCAACACCCTGCAATGCAACTGGGACAGCAGGGGAAGCATGTCTGGGGGCATCTAACAAGTCACTGTATTATGTCGGGATCCCTGTCAGTTTGCAATATGCGTGAGCTGACTTTTTCCCATAGGAATGCATTGACCAGCATTGATTGGCTGAATGTCATACAGAGTACAGCATTCGGCCAATCAACGCTGGTTCTGCCAGAGGCTGGTCTGTGAGGAGGCGGAGTCTAAGATCGATCCAGAATAAAGGCTGCTGTGGACCGATCTTAGACTCTGCCTCCTCCAGCAGAACCAGCGTTGTTTGACTGAATGCTGTACTCTGTATGGCATTCAGCCAATCAATGCTGGTCAATGCATTCCTATGCCAAGATGTAGCAGTGCTGGTCGTGCGTTCAGCTCGACTACTCCGAAGATGACCCGAGCTGAGCGCACAGCCAGCACTGCTACATCAGCGAACTGCTGCTACACCAGAGAACCGCTGAACCCTGCTGTTCACTCAGCTCTGCTGCATCAGAGATGCGCTGAACCCTGCTGCACACTCAGCTCTGCTGCATCAGAGATGCGCTGAACCCTGCTGCACACTCAGCTCTGCTGCATCAGAGATGTAGCAGAGCTGAGTGTACGCTGAACCCTGCTGCACACTCAGCTTTGCTGAATTAGCCAGCCAATTACTTTTTTCAATGCCTACGTTGTCATAGTTCCTGTCCCACCTCCCCTGCGCTGTTATTGGTGCAAAAAACGTGCCAGGGAAGGTGGGAGGGGAATCAAATTTTTAGTGAGTTTGCCACCTGGTGTTCGACTCCAATCAAACATCTCGAACAGCCTGATATCCGATCAAACATGTACACGATCGAACGCTGTTCACTCATCTCTAATCCTTAACCATAGATGGGCAGACTTTGCAAAATTTTAATTCCGAGATTCACCCACCAGTTTAATTTCGGACCTAACTTGTTTAGTCTGACCTGGGAGTCCTATGATCACAGTTCATGGTGTCTTCAGACTCCAAAGTATAATAAGCAGAGCCCCAGTGTGGACGATTAAAAAACACCCATATCAAATAGAGATGAGCAAAGCTCCCAAGATTGGTTTATTTTCCACTTGGGTTGGGTTGGGTACGTGATTCGTTTGGGGTCAAAAAAGTTTGGTATGAACCGGAAGTGAAATGATTATACCATGATATCTCTTAAGACCTCAAAGTATAATAGATGGTGGCCCAGGGAAGGCTTCAATGCAGTGCCCAGGTCTCTCTCTTGGTTTGTTTGGTGATGTCTTGCACCCAGGGTCAACACTGGGACCTATGATTGAGGCCTCAGTGGTGACCATGGGCCATGATGTCACCAGGAGAATACCAAACTCTGTGAGAAGGTCCAATAAAGATTGAGGGAAGGAAAGTATGGGGTTAATAAAATAAGGTTTTATATTTTTTATTTTCACCTCCACTGGGCAACCACCTATTATACTGTAGGGTCTCAACAGGCTCAAGAGTATACTAGTTTACTGCAATGCATATTTCAGCAGCCATTTTAGTTCATCCAAGACAAATCCCCAATTCTTCGGTTTTGTTAAACAATTTGGAATATTTGGGTGGAACAAATCAGTTTGCCCATCTCTGATACTCACTTTCCCTCACCTCTTTTGGGCTCCCTGACTGTGATTGGCACAGTCAAGGAAGGTGTGAGAGCCCGTAGGACCACCAGGTTTGAGAAGAGACTAGGGTTGAACGATCGGGATCGGGAAAGATCGGATTCCAATCGGCGATCGAGTAAATTTCACGATCGCCATCGGAATTCTGATCCCAATCTTTTCCAGTGGGATTGAGGTTGGAGGTTATCTCAAGATGGGCTCAACCCTAAAAGTGACTTTTGCCATTGAGAACCATTGACTACAGTTGAGCGATCGGGATCGGAAAAGATCGGATTCCCATTGGCGATCGAGTAAATTTCACGATCAGGATTGGCTGGAAAATGATATGAAATTGTATTTTAAAATCAATCCTGAGATCTGAAGTTCGGCTCAACCCTAGAAGAGACCAATATCAGTAGAACAGACAGAGTGGACTCCATGCCAAATCTGGACAGATCAAGGCCGTAAACTTCTCCTGCGACGTCCAGTCGTTACCATTGGGATCATCAGTCCTAAAAAGTTAAGAATATTTTACTCTTGAAGACATCATACACTCCACATATACATACACATCCGCGATACAATTCACTGAGAAGTAGATACAAGTAGGGATTTCATCACAGTGATCTACAAAATTATCCCAAGAACAAATATTGACCAAAAAGATTTCTCATAAATGATAATCTCCTTATGATCATTGGAATCAGGAAGGCAGATGTTATACTTGGTAACTGGCTAAGTTCTTCATAAAATATATAAATAGAAGCCATGACCATCTACCACCAGATTCCATCTCATCCATACATGGTGACACCTTCATACTGAAGACATGATGTTGCCCGTCCTTCTGCTCTTGGTGACTCTAACGAACCTAGTGGCTCCTCAATCCACCATATCTGTTCCAAATGGAGATCCCTCGGGAGACTGGGGTGTCATGGAAGAATGTGATGAAGGAACAGAAGTGCGAGGCTTCAAACTTCAAGTAAGCAATGCATGGAAGACTCTAAATAAGATCCATTGACTCTGGCATGCCAGGTTAAGGCAGGACGTAGACTATGGTTTTTAGGGACTAATATCGGTGTATAAGTAGGGACAAAGTTTGGGTCCAGAGCCTGGAAACTTAGGCAAGGAAACGACCCATGGACTTTAAAGAGGACCTTTCATGTCCTAATTGAAGTGTGTGTTTATATTTCACTAGAAAGCTTACAATGAACTGAATTCAGTCATCTTTCCCGGTATGTGCCCCAGTGATAGAGATAGTCCCGTTAGTTTTGGCACCGATATCTCCCCACTGTCAGAAAGGCGTTCCTTACAGATCAGCGTCATCTGTCATGGCTGGGTGGTAAGGAACGTGCCCTCTGAAAGTATAGGGCTATGTTAGAGTACAGTCAGCTCTCTAGCAGTATATAAACTGCACTTTCACGGGAACATGAAAGGTTGTCTTTAATATGGATAGCTATTAGAGATGAGCGAACACTAAAATGTTCGAGGTTCGAAATTCGATTCGAACAGCCGCTCAATGTTCGTGTGTTCGAACGGGTTTCGAACCCCATTATAGTCTATGGGGAACAGATACTCGTTAAGGGGGAAACCCAAATCCGTGTCTGGAGGGTCACCAAGTCCACTATGACACCCCAGGAAATGATGCCAACACCTCTGGAATGACACTGGGACAGCAGGGGAAGCATGTCTGGGGGCATCTAACACACCAAAGACCCTCTATTACCCCAACATCACAGCCTAACAACTACACACTTTATACACTCAATACCACCTCTCTGACAGTAGGAAAACACCTTGAAACATGTGTATTTGGCACTTGCAGTGAGGAGAGCTTGTCACCAGCAGTGAATTTGGCCCTTGTAGTAAGTTGAGGTTGGCACCAACATTTGTTTTGAAAATCAGGGTGGATTGAGCCTCTAACCAGCAGAGTTTGGGCAAATTCATGGTGGAGGGAGCCTCTAACCAGCAGAGTTTGGGCAAATTCATGGTGGAGGGAGCCTCTAAACAGCCCAGTTTGGACCAATTCATGGTGGAGGGAGCCTCTAAACAGCCCAGTTTGGACCAATTCATGGTGGAGGGAGCCTCTAAAAACCCCAGTTTGGACCAATTCATGGTGGAGGGAGCCTCTAAAAAACCCAGTTTGGACCAATTCATGGTGGAGGGAGCCTCTAAACAGCCCAGTTTGGACCAATTCATGGTGGAGGGAGCCTCTAAACAGCCCAGTTTGGGCAAATTCATGGTGGAGGGAGCCTCTAACCAGCCCAGTTTGGGCAAATTCATGGTGGAGGGAGCCTCTAAAAACCCCAGTTTGGGCAAATTCATGGTGGAGGGAGCCTCTAAACAGCCCAGTTTGGACCAGTTCATGGTGGAGGGAGCCTCTAAACAGCCCAGTTTGGGCAAATTCATGGTGGAGGGAGCCTCTAAAAACCCCCAGTTTGGACCAATTCATGGTGGAGGGAGCCTCTAAAAACCCCAGTTTGGACCAATTCATGGTGGAGGGAGCCTCTAAACAGCCCAGTTTGGGCAAATTCATGGTGGAGGGAGCCTCTAAACAGGCCAGTTTGGGCAAATTCATGGTGGAGGGAGCCTCTAAAAACCCCAGTTTGGACCAATTCATGGTGGAGGGAGCCTCTAAACAGCCCAGTTTGGACCAATTCATGGTGGAGGGAGCCTCTAAAAACCCCAGTTTGGACCAATTCATGGTGGAGGGAGCCTCTAAAAACCCCAGTTTGGACCAATTCATGATGGAGGGAGCCTCTAAACAGCCCAGTTTGGACCAATTCATGGTGGAGAGAGCCTCTAAAAACCCCAGTTTGGACCAATTCATGGTGGAGGGAGCCTCTAAACAGCCCAGTTTGGACCAATTCATGGTGGAGGGAGCCTCTAAAAACCCCAGTTTGGACCAATTCATGGTGGAGGGAGCCTCTAAAAACCCCAGTTTGGACCAATTCATGATGGAGGGAGCCTCTAAACAGCCCAGTTTGGGCAAATTCATGGTGGAGGGAGCCTCTAAACAGCCCAGTTTGGGCAAATTCATGGTGGAGGGAGCCTCTAAAAACCCCAGTTTGGACCAATTCATGGTGGAGGGAGCCTCTAAAAACCCCAGTTTGGACCAATTCATGGTGGAGGGAGCCTCTAAAAACCCCAGTTTGGACCAATTCATGATGGAGGGAGCCTCTAAACAGCCCAGTTTGGACCAATTCATGGTGGAGAGAGCCTCTAAAAACCCCAGTTTGGACCAATTCATGGTGGAGGGAGCCTCTAAACAGGCCAGTTTGGGCAAATTCATGGTGGAGGGAGCCTCTAAACAGGCCAGTTTGGGCAAATTCATGGTGGAGGGAGCCTCTAACCAGCCCAGTTTGGACCAATTCATGGTGGAGGGAGCCTCTAAAAACCCCAGTTTGGACCAATTCATGGTGGAGGGAGCCTCTAAAAACCCCAGTTTGGACCAATTCATGGTGGAGGGAGCCTCTAAAAACCCCAGTTTGGACCAATTCATGATGGAGGGAGCCTCTAAACAGCCCAGTTTGGACCAATTCATGGTGGAGAGAGCCTCTAAAAACCCCAGTTTGGACCAATTCATGGTGGAGGGAGCCTCTAAACAGCCCAGTTTGGACCAATTCATGGTGGAGGGAGCCTCTAAAAACCCCAGTTTGGACCAATTCATGGTGGAGGGAGCCTCTAAACAGGCCAGTTTGGGCAAATTCATGGTGGAGGGAGCCTCTAAACAGGCCAGTTTGGGCAAATTCATGGTGGAGGGAGACTCTAAACAGGCCAGTTTGGGCAAATTCATGGTGGAGGGAGCCTCTAACCAGCCCAGTTTGGACCAATTCATGGTGGAGAGAGCCTCTAAAAACCCCAGTTTGGACCAATTCATGGTGGAGGGAGCCTCTAAACAGGCCAGTTTGGGCAAATTCATGGTGGAGGGAGCCTCTAAAAACCCCAGTTTGGACCAATTCATGGTGGAGGGAGCCTCTAAACAGCCCAGTTTGGACCAATTCATGGTGGAGGGAGCCTCTAAAAACCCCAGTTTGGACCAATTCATGGTGGAGGGAGCCTCTAAAAACCCCAGTTTGGACCAATTCATGATGGAGGGAGCCTCTAAACAGCCCAGTTTGGGCAAATTCATGGTGGAGGGAGCCTCTAAACAGCCCAGTTTGGGCAAATTCATGGTGGAGGGAGCCTCTAAAAACCCCAATTTGGACCAATTCATGGTGGAGGAAGCCTCTAAAAACCCCAGTTTGGACAAATTCATGGTGGAGGGAGCCTCTAAAAACCCCAGTTTGGACCAATTCATGATGGAGGGAGCCTCTAAACAGCCCAGTTTGGGCAAATTCATGGTGGAGGGAGCCTCTAAACAGCCCAGTTTGGGCAAATTCATGGTGGAGGGAGCCTCTAAAAACCCCAGTTTGGACCAATTCATGGTGGAGGGAGCCTCTAAAAACCCCAGTTTGGACCAATTCATGGTGGAGGGAGCCTCTAAAAACCCCAGTTTGGACCAATTCATGATGGAGGGAGCCTCTAAACAGCCCAGTTTGGACCAATTCATGGTGGAGAGAGCCTCTAAAAACCCCAGTTTGGACCAATTCATGGTGGAGGGAGCCTCTAAACAGGCCAGTTTGGGCAAATTCATGGTGGAGGGAGCCTCTAAACAGGCCAGTTTGGGCAAATTCATGGTGGAGGGAGCCTCTAACCAGCCCAGTTTGGACCAATTCATGGTGGAGAGAGCCTCTAAAAACCCCAGTTTGGACCAATTCATGGTGGAGGGAGCCTCTAAACAGGCCAGTTTGGGCAAATTCATGGTGGAGGGAGCCTCTAAAAACCCCAGTTTGGACCAATTCATGGTGGAGGGAGCCTCTAAACAGCCCAGTTTGGACCAATTCATGGTGGAGGGAGCCTCTAAAAACCCCAGTTTGGACCAATTCATGGTGGAGGGAGCCTCTAAAAACCCCAGTTTGGACCAATTCATGATGGAGGGAGCCTCTAAACAGCCCAGTTTGGGCAAATTCATGGTGGAGGGAGCCTCTAAACAGCCCAGTTTGGGCAAATTCATGGTGGAGGGAGCCTCTAAAAACCCCAGTTTGGACCAATTCATGGTGGAGGGAGCCTCTAAAAACCCCAGTTTGGACCAATTCATGATGGAGGGAGCCTCTAAAAACCCCAGTTTGGACCAATTCATGGTGGAGGGAGCCTCTAAAAACCCCAGTTTGGACCAATTCATGGTGGAGGGAGCCTCTACACAGCCCAGTTTGGACCAATTCATGGTGGAGAGAGCCTCTAAAAACCCCAGTTTGGACCAATTCATGGTGGAGGGAGCCTCTAAACAGGCCAGTTTGGGCAAATTCATGGTGGAGGGAGCCTCTAAACCGGCCAGTTTGGGCAAATTCATGGTGGAGGGAGCCTCTAACCAGCCCAGTTTGGACCAATTCATGGTGGAGAGAGCCTCTAAAAACCCCAGTTTGGACCAATTCATGGTGGAGGGAGCCTCTAAAAACCCCAGTTTGGACCAATTCATGGTGGAGGGAGCCGCTAAACAGCCCAGTTTGGACCAATTCATGGTGGAGGGAGCCTCTAACCAGCAGAGTTGGTGGAAATCAGGGTGGAGGGAGCCTCTAACCAGCAGAGTTGTGGGAAAGCAGGGTGGAGGGAGCCTCTAACCAGCAGAGTTGGGGGAAATCATGTTGGAGGGAGCCTAGTATTAGCAGAATTGTGCAACGCTTATGGTGGATGAGTATGAGGATGCGGAGGAATTGGAGAGGTTGAGTACAGACATGGAGTTTCATGTTGGGGTGCTTTACACAGGTGGGCCCAAAAATGAAGGCTCTATCCAGTGGTGGTTCATTTTTATCAAAGTGAGCCGGTCGGCACTCTCAGCTGACAGACGGGTGCGCTTGTCAGTGATGATGCCACCGGCTGCACTGAACACCCTCTCAGATAGGACGCTGGCGGCAGGACAGGACAGCACCTCCAAGGCATATAGGGCAAGTTCAAGCCACAGGTCCAACTTCGACACCCAATACGTGTAGGGCGCAGAGGGGTCGGAGAGGACAGGGCTGTGGTCGGAAAGGTATTCCCGCAACATGCGCCTATACTTCTCACGCCTGGTGACACTAGGACCCTCCGTGGCGGCACTTTGGCGAGGGGGTGCCATCAAGGTGTCCCAGACCTTAGACAGTGTGCCCCTCGTTTGTGTGGACCGGTAAGAACTTGGTTGCCTACTGGAGGAACTGCCCTCCCTGCCGCCAACGTCACATGCTGGAAACATCTCCATCATATTCTGCACCAATTGCCTGTGGCAAGCATTGATGCGATTGGCCCTCCCCTCTACCGGAATAAAAGACGAGATGTTGTTTTTATACCGGGGGTCAAGGATAGCAAAGATCCAGTACTGGTTGTCCTCCATGATTTTGACAATACACTTGTCGGTTGTAAAGCACCCCAACATGAACTCAGCCATGTCTGCCACAGTGTTAGTTGGCATGACTCCTCTGGCCCCACCGGAAAGTTCAATCTCCATTTCCTCCTCATCGTCCATGTCTACCCATCCGCGCTGCAACAATGGGACGATTCGAAGTTGCCCGGAAGCCTCCTGTATCACCATCACATCATCGGACAACTCTTCTTCCTCCTCCTCCTCCTCCTCCATTAAACGCGATGAAGCGGACAGATGTGTGGACCTACTCTCCAGCTGTGACGGATCGGATGCTATCCCTAACTCCTCTGTGTGATCTGAGTTATCCCTGATGTCAATCAGGGATTCTCTCAGAACACACAAGAGCGGGATTGTAAGGCTCACCATCGCATCTTCAGAGCTCACCCTCCTTGTGGACTCCTCAAAGACCCGTAGGATGTCACAAAGGTCTCTCATCCATGGCCACTCATGGATGTGAAACTGAGGCAGCTGACTTTGTGGCACCCTAGGGTTTTGTAGCTGGTATTCCATCAAAGGTCTCTGCTGCTCAACCACTCTATTCAACATCTGAAACATTGAGTTCCAGCGTGTGGGGACGTCGCACAAAAGCCGGTGTTGTGGCACATGCAGGCGTTGCTGGAGAGATTTTAAGCTAGCAGCGGCTACTGTCGACTTGCGAAAGTGGGCGCACATGCGCCGCACTTTCACCAGTAGCTCTGGAACATTGGGGTAGCTCTTTAGGAAACGTTGCACCACTAGGTTGAAGACGTGGGCCAGGCATGGAACATGTTGGAGTCCGGCAAGCTCCAGAGCTGCTACCAGGTTCCGGCTGTTATCACAAACGACCATGCCTGGGCCCAGGTGCAGCGGCTCAAACCATATTGCCGTCTCATCGAGGAGGGCATCCCTCACCTCGGAGGCAGTGTGCTGTCTGTCCCCCAAGCTGATCAGCTTCAGCACAGCCTGCTGACGTCTACCAACGCCAGTGCTGCAACGTTTCCAACTCGTAGCTGGGGTCAATCTAACAGCGGAGGAGGAGGCGGTGGCGGAGGAGGAGGCGGTGGCGGAGGAGGAGGCGGTAGAGGAGGAGGAGGAGGAGGGGGGTGTTCTTCTCGTGTCCCTGCCAGGAATGTTAGGCGGGGAGACGAGGTACACCGGGCCAGTTTGGGAAGCAGTCCCAGCCTCAACTACATTCACCCAGTGTGCCGTCAGTGAAATGTAGCGTCCCTGTCCGCATGCACTTGTCCACGCGTCGGTGGTCAAGTGGACCTTTGTGCAAAGCGCGGAACTAAGGGCCCGCATGATGTTGAGTGACACGTGCTGGTGCAAGGCGGGGACGGCACACCGGGAGAAGTAGTGACGGCTAGGGACGGCATAGCGAGGTGCCGCAGTTGCCATCAGGTCCAGGAAGGCGGGAGTTTCAACAAGCCGGAACGCCAACATCTCCTGGGCCAGCAGTTTAGCGATGTTGGCGTTCAAGGCTTGCGCGTGTGGGTGGTTAGCAGTGTATTTCTGCCGCCGCTCCAATGTCTGAGAGATGGTGGGTTGTTGTAAAGAAGCGCCTGATGGTGCCTTTGATGGTGCAGGAGAAGGAGATAAGACAGGAACAGGGGAGGATGAGGGAGAAGTCAACAAAGTGGCGGAGGCAGATGAAGTGGTGTCCTGGCTCGTCCTCTGGAGTGCATCGCCAGCACAGTCAGCAGTGGCAGTGGCAGAGGCAGAGGCAGTGGCAGAGGCAGTGGCAGTGGCGTGAACGGCAGGCGGCCTTTGTCCTGCCGTTGCTGCCTGCCACTGATTCCAGTGCTTGGATTCCAAATGACGGCGCATTGAAGTGGTGGACAGGTTGCTCTTCTCAGAGCCCCTAATCAATTTCGAGAGGCAAATTGTGCAGACAACACTATATCTGTCCTCGGCGCATTCCTTGAAAAAACTCCACACCTTCGAGAAACGTGCCCTCGAGGTGGGAGTTTTTCGGGGCTGGGTACGAACTGGAACATCTTGGGAGATTCCGGGTGTGGCCTGGCTTCGCCTAAGCTGCTGACCTCTGCCTCTAGCTACCCTTTTTGGTGCTGCACTTGCCTCAACATCCACACTACTTTCCCCGCTTGACATCCCCCCTGTCCAGGTCGGGTCAGTGTCCTCATCATCCACCACTTCCTCTTCCAACTCCTGTCTCATCTCCTCCTCCCGCACAATGCGCCGGTCAACTGGATGCCCTGACGGCAACTGCGTCACATCATCGTCGATGAGGGTGGGTTGCTGGTCATCCACCACCAAATCGAACGGAGATGGAGGAGACTCTAGTGTTTGAGCATCTGGACACAGATGCTCCTCTGTTAGGTTCGTGGAATCGTGACGTGGAGAGGCAGGTTGAGGGACAATGAAAGGAGCGGAGAACAGCTCTGGGGAGCAGGGACATTTGGGGTTATTGTTCTGTGAAGCTTGGGAATTTTGGGAGGAAGGAGGACAAGACTGTTGGGTAATAGGAGGAGAGGAGGCAGAGTCTGACTGGCTGCTGGACAATGTGCTGTAAGCGTTCTCTGACAGCCATTGCAAGACCTGTTCCTGGTTCTCGGGCCTACTAAGGTTTGTACCCTGCAGTTTAGTTAATGTGGCAAGCAACCCTGGCACTGTGGAGTGGCGCAATGCTTGCTGCCCCACAGGAGTAGGCACGGGACGCCCTGTGGCTTCACTGCTACCTTGCTCCCCAGAACCATTCCTCCGACCTCGCCCACGGCCTCGTCCACGTCCCTTTCCGGGAGCCTTGCGCATTTTGAATTCCCAGTTAGAAATTGGCACTATATACCAGTAGTAAAAATTGTGGGTGCACGTAACCCCAATATATTCTTTGAATTCCCAGTCAGAAACTGGCACTGTATACCAGTAGTAAAAATTGTGGGTGCACATAACCCCCATATATTCTTTGAATTCCCAGTCAGACAATGGCACTGTATACCAGTAGTAAAAATTGTGGGTGCACGTAACCCCAATATATTCTTTGAATTCCCAGTCAGAAACTGGCACTATATACCAGTAGCAAGAAATGAGGGTATTTATAACCCCAATATATTCTTTGAATTCCCAGTCAGACAATGGCACTATATACCAGTAGCAAAAATTGTGGGTGTATATAGCCCCAATTCTATTGCTAGGGGACTTGCAGGGTATTTCTGGGGTGAAGGTGGGGGGGCACACCGTTGGAACGGTGATTTGGGGTGTATATATGGGGTATACGGGAATACACTGTCAGTGTGTTCCATTCAGGATCCTGGAAAAGCTGGGTTGCGGCGATTGAGCCCGTCAGTTCCACGTTACACTGACAAGCTTCTCCCTGGAATTGAAGTTATATGTAAGCCCAATATATTCTTTGAATTCCCAGTGAGACAATGGCACTATATGGCAGTAGCAAAAATAGTGGGTGTATATAGCCCCAATTCTATTGCTAGGGGACTTGCAGGGTATTTCTGGGGTGAAGGTGGGGGGGCACACCGTTGGAACGGGTATCGGGGGTATATATCGGGTATACGGGAATACACTGACAGTGTATTCCATTCAGGATCCTGGGAAAGCTGGGTTGCGGCGATTGAGCCCGTCAGTGCCACGTTACACTGACAAGCTTCTCCCTGGAATTTAGCTCTTATAAGAGCTGTTGTGGTTGTCTTCTCCTTCCTATCCTAGCCTGTCCCTGCCTACCCAGAATCTAAGCCCTAGCTAGCTGGACGGAAACCTCCGTCCTCGGTGAATTGCAAGCTCAGAATGACGCGAAGCTGGGCGGCGCTGTTCTTTTAAATTAGAGGTCACATGTTTTCGGCAGCCAATGGGTTTTGCCTACTTTTTTCAACGTCACCGGTGTCGTAGTTCCTGTCCCACCTACCCTGCGCTGTTATTGGAGCAAAAAAGGCGCCAGGGAAGGTGGGAGGGGAATCGAGTAATGGCGCACTTTACCACGCGGTGTTCGATTCGATTCGAACATGCCGAACAGCCTAATATCCGATCGAACATGAGTTCGATAGAACACTGTTCGCTCATCTCTAATAGCTATTAGAGATGAGCGAACAGTGTTCTATCGAACTCATGTTCGATCGGATATTAGGCTGTTCGGCATGTTCGAATCGAATCGAACACCGCGTGGTAAAGTGCGCCATTACTCGATTCCCCTCCCACCTTCCCTGGCGCCTTTTTTGCTCCAATAACAGCACAGGGTAGGTGGGACAGGAACTACGACACCGGTGACGTTGAAAAAAGTAGGCAAAACCCATTGGCTGCCGAAAACATGTGACCTCTAATTTAAAAGAACAGCGACGCCCAGCTTCGCGTCATTCTGAGCTTGCAATTCACCGAGGACGGAGGTTTCCGTCCAGCTAGCTAGGGCTTAGATTCTGGGTAGGCAGGGACAGGCTAGGATAGGAAGGAGAAGACAACCAACAGCTCTTGTAAGAGCTAAATTCCAGGGAGAAGCTTGTCAGTGTAACGTGGCACTGACGGGCTCAATCGCCGCAACCCAGCTTTCCCAGGATCCTGAATGGAATACACTGTCAGTGTATTCCCGTATACCCGATATATACCCCGATACCCGTTCCAACGGTGTGCCCCCCCACCTTCACCCCAGAAATACCCTGCAAGTCCCCTAGCAATAGAATTGGGGCTATATACACCCACAATTTTTACTACTGGTATACAGTGCCATTGTCTGACTGGGAATTCAAAGAATATATTGGGAATACAAATACCCTCATTTCTTGCTACTGCCATATAGTGCCAGTTTCTGACTGGTAATTCAAAGAATATATTGGGGTTACGTGCACCCACAATTTTTACTACTGGTATACAGTGCCATTGTCTGACTGGGAATTCAAAGAATATATTGGGAATACAAATACCCTCATTTCTTGCTACTGCCATATAGTGCCAGTGTCTGACTGGGAATTCAAAGAATATATTGGGGTTACGTGCACCCACAATTTTTACTACTGGTATACAGTGCCATTGTCTGACTGGGAATTCAAAGAGTATATTGGGAATACAAATACCCTCATTTCTTGCTACTGCCATATAGTGCCAGTTTCTGACTGGGAATTCAAAGAATATATTGGGGTTACGTGCACCCACAATTTTTACTACTGGTATACAGTGCCATTGTCTGACTGGGAATTCAAAGAGTATATTGGGAATACAAATACCCTCATTTCTTGCTACTGCCATATAGTGCCAGTGTCTGACTGGGAATTCAAAGAATATATTGGGGTTACGTGCACCCACAATTTTTACTACTGGTATACAGTGCCATTGTCTGACTGGGAATTCAAAGAGTATATTGGGAATACAAATACCCTCATTTCTTGCTACTGCCATATAGTGCCAGTTTCTGACTGGGAATTCAAAGAATATATTGGGGTTACGTGCACCCACAATTTTTACTACTGGTATACAGTGCCATTGTCTGACTGGGAATTCAAAGAGTATATTGGGAATACAAATACCCTCATTTCTTGCTACTGCCATATAGTGCCAGTTTCTGACTGGGAATTCAAAGAATATATTGGGGTTACGTGCACCCACAATTTTTACTACTGGTATACAGTGCCATTGTCTGACTGGGAATTCAAAGAGTATATTGGGAATACAAATACCCTCATTTCTTGCTACTGCCATATAGTGCCAGTTTCTGACTGGGAATTCAAAGAATATATTGGGGTTACGTGCACCCACAATTTTTACTACTGGTATACAGTGCCATTGTCTGACTGGGAATTCAAAGAGTATATTGGGAATACAAATACCCTCATTTCTTGCTACTGCCATATAGTGCCAGTTTCTGACTGGGAATTCAAAGAATATATTGGGGTTACGTGCACCCACAATTTTTACTACTGGTATACAGTGCCATTGTCTGACTGGGAATTCAAAGAGTATATTGGGAATACAAATACCCTCATTTCTTGCTACTGCCATATAGTGCCAGTTTCTGACTGGGAATTCAAAGAATATATTGGGGTTACGTGCACCCACAATTTTTACTACTGGTATACAGTGCCATTGTCTGACTGGGAATTCAAAGAATATATTGGGGTTATAAATACCCTCATTTCTTGCTACTGCCATATAGTGCCAGTTTCTGACTGGTAATTCAAAGAATATATTGGGGTTACGTGCACCCACAATTTTTACTACTGGTATACAGTGCCATTGTCTGACTGGGAATTCAAAGAGTATATTGGGAATACAAATACCCTCATTTCTTGCTACTGCCATATAGTGCCAGTTTCTGACTGGGAATTCAAAGAATATATTGGGGTTACGTGCACCCACAATTTTTACTACTGGTATACAGTGCCATTGTCTGACTGGGAATTCAAAGAGTATATTGGGAATACAAATACCCTCATTTCTTGCTACTGCCATATAGTGCCAGTTTCTGACTGGGAATTCAAAGAATATATTGGGGTTACGTGCACCCACAATTTTTACTACTGGTATACAGTGCCATTGTCTGACTGGGAATTCAAAGAGTATATTGGGAATACAAATACCCTCATTTCTTGCTACTGCCATATAGTGCCAGTTTCTGACTGGGAATTCAAAGAATATATTGGGGTTACGTGCACCCACAATTTTTACTACTGGTATACAGTGCCATTGTCTGACTGGGAATTCAAAGAATATATTGGGGTTATAAATACCCTCATTTCTTGCTACTGCCATATAGTGCCAGTTTCTGACTGGTAATTCAAAGAATATATTGGGGTTACGTGCACCCACAATTTTTACTACTGGTATACAGTGCCATTGTCTGACTGGGAATTCAAAGAATATATTGGGAATACAAATACCCTCATTTCTTGCTACTGCCATATAGTGCCAGTGTCTGACTGGGAATTCAAAGAATATATTGGGGTTACGTGCACCCACAATTTTTACTACTGGTATACAGTGCCATTGTCTGACTGGGAATTCAAAGAGTATATTGGGAATACAAATACCCTCATTTCTTGCTACTGCCATATAGTGCCAGTTTCTGACTGGGAATTCAAAGAATATATTGGGGTTACGTGCACCCACAATTTTTACTACTGGTATACAGTGCCATTGTCTGACTGGGAATTCAAAGAATATATTGGGAATACAAATACCCTCATTTCTTGCTACTGCCATATAGTGCCAGTGTCTGACTGGGAATTCAAAGAATATATTGGGGTTACGTGCACCCACAATTTTTACTACTGGTATACAGTGCCATTGTCTGACTGGGAATTCAAAGAATATATTGGGAATACAAATACCCTCATTTCTTGCTACTGCCATATAGTGCCAGTGTCTGACTGGGAATTCAAAGAATATATTGGGGTTACGTGCACCCACAATTTTTACTACTGGTATACAGTGCCAATTTCTAACTAGGAATTCAAAATGCGCAAGGCTCCCGGAAAGGGACGTGGACGAGGCCGTGGGCGAGGTCGGGGGAATGGTTCTGGGGAGCAAGGTAGCAGTGAAGCCACAGGGCGTCCCGTGCCTACTCCTGTGGGGCAGCAAGCATTGCGCCACTCCACAGTGCCAGGGTTGCTTGCCACATTAACTAAACTGCAGGGTACAAACCTTAGTAGGCCCGAGAACCAGGAACAGGTCTTGCAATGGCTGTCAGAGAACGCTTACAGCACATTGTCCAGCAGCCAGTCAGACTCTGCCTCCTCTCCTCCTATTACCCAACAGTCTTGTCTTCCTTCCTCCCAAAATTCCGAAGCTTTACAGAACAATAACCCAAACTGTCCCTGCTCCCCAGAGCTGTTCTCCGCTCCTTTCATTGTCCCTCAACCTGCCTCTCCACGTCACGATTCCACGAACCTAACAGAGGAGCATCTGTATCCAGATGCTCAAACACTAGAGTCTCCTCCATCTCCGTTCGATTTGGTGGTGGATGACCAGCAACCCACCCTCATCGACGATGATGTGACGCAGTTGCCGTCAGGGCATCCAGTTGACCGGCGCATTGTGCGGGAGGAGGAGATGAGACAGGAGTTGGAAGAGGAAGTGGTGGATGATGAGGACACTGACCCGACCTGGACAGGGGGGATGTCAAGCGGGGAAAGTAGTGTGGATGTTGAGGCAGGTGCAGCACCAAAAAGGGTAGCTAGAGGCAGAGGCAGAGGTCAGCAGCTTAGGCGAAGCCAGGCCACACCCGGAATCTCCCAAGATGTTCCAGTTCGTACCCAGCCCCGAAAAACTCCCACCTCGAGGGCACGTTTCTCGAAGGTGTGGAGTTTTTTCAAGGAATGCGCCGAGGACAGATATAGTGTTGTCTGCACAATTTGCCTCTTGAAATTGATTAGGGGCTCTGAGAAGAGCAACCTGTCCACCACTTCAATGCGCCGTCATTTGGAATCCAAGCACTGGAATCAGTGGCAGGCAGCAACGGCAGGACAAAGGCCGACTGCCGTTCACGCCACTGCCACTGCCTCTGCCTCTGCCTCTGCCACTGCCACTGCTGACTGTGCTGGCGATGCACTCCAGAGGACGAGCCAGGACACCACTTCATCTGCCTCCGCCACTTTGTTGACTTCTACCTCATCCTCCCCTGGTCCTGTCTTATCTCCTTCTCCTGCACCATCAAAGGCACCATCAGGCGTTTCTTTACAACAACCCACCATCTCTCAGACATTGGAGCGGCGGCAGAAATACACTGCTAACCACCCACACGCGCAAGCCTTGAACGCCAACATCGCTAAACTGCTGGCCCAGGAGATGTTGGCGTTCCGGCTTGTTGAAACTCCCGCCTTCCTGGACCTGATGGCAACTGCGGCACCTCGCTATGCCGTCCCTAGCCGTCACTACTTCTCCCGGTGTGCCGTCCCCGCCTTGCACCAGCACGTGTCACTCAACATCAGGCGGGCCCTTAGTTCCGCGCTTTGCACAAAGGTCCACTTGACCACCGACGCGTGGACAAGTGCATGCGGACAGGGACGCTACATTTCACTGACGGCACACTGGGTGAATGTAGTTGAGGCTGGGACTGCTTCCCAAACTGGCCCGGTGTACCTCGTCTCCCCGCCTAACATTCCTGGCAGGGACACGAGAAGAACACCCCCCTCCTCCTCCTCCTCCTCTACCGCCTCCTCCTCCGCCACCGCCTCCTCCTCCGCCACCGCCTCCTCCTCCGCTGTTAGATTGACCCCAGCTACGAGTTGGAAACGTTGCAGCACTGGCGTTGGTAGACGTCAGCAGGCTGTGCTGAAGCTGATCAGCTTGGGGGACAGACAGCACACTGCCTCCGAGGTGAGGGATGCCCTCCTCGATGAGACGGCAATATGGTTTGAGCCGCTGCACCTGGGCCCAGGCATGGTCGTTTGTGATAACGGCCGGAACCTGGTAGCAGCTCTGGAGCTTGCCGGACTCCAACATGTTCCATGCCTGGCCCACGTCTTCAACCTAGTGGTGCAACGTTTCCTAAAGAGCTACCCCAATGTTCCAGAGCTACTGGTGAAAGTGCGGCGCATGTGCGCCCACTTTCGCAAGTCGACAGTAGCCGCTGCTAGCTTAAAATCTCTCCAGCAACGCCTGCATGTGCCACAACACCGGCTTTTGTGCGACGTCCCCACACGCTGGAACTCAACGTTTCAGATGTTGAATAGAGTGGTTGAGCAGCAGAGACCTTTGATGGAATACCAGCTACAAAACCCTAGGGTGCCACAAAGTCAGCTGCCTCAGTTTCACATCCATGAGTGGCCATGGATGAGAGACCTTTGTGACATCCTACGGGTCTTTGAGGAGTCCACAAGGAGGGTGAGCTCTGAGGATGCGATGGTGAGCCTTACAATCCCGCTCTTGTGTGTTCTGAGAGAATCCCTGATTGACATCAGGGATAACTCAGATCACACAGAGGAGTTAGGGATAGCATCCGATCCGTCACAGCTGGAGAGTAGGTCCACACATCTGTCCGCTTCACTGCGTTTAATGGAGGAGGAGGAGGAGGAGGAGGAGGAAGAAGAGTTGTCCGATGATGTGATGGTGATACAGGAGGCTTCCGGGCAACTTCGAATCGTCCCATTGTTGCAGCGCGGATGGGTAGACATGGAGGATGAGGAGGAAATGGAGATTGAACTTTCCGGTGGGGCCAGAGGAGTCATGCCAACTAACACTGTGGCAGACATGGCTGAGTTCATGTTGGGGTGCTTTACAACCGACAAGCGTATTGTCAAAATCATGGAGGACAACCAGTACTGGATCTTTGCTATCCTTGACCCCCGGTATAAAAACAACATCTCCTCTTTTATTCCGGTAGAGGGGAGGGCCAATCGCATCAATGCTTGCCACAGGCAATTGGTGCAGAATATGATGGAGATGTTTCCAGCATGTGACGTTGGCGGCAGGGAGGGCAGTTCCTCCAGTAGGCAACCAAGTTCTCACCGGTCCACACAAACGAGGGGCACACTGTCTAAGGTCTGGGACACCTTGATGGCACCCCCTCGCCAAAGTGCCGCCACGGAGGGTCCTAGTGTCACCAGGCGTGAGAAGTATAGGCGCATGTTGCGGGAATACCTTTCCGACCACAGCCCTGTCCTCTCCGACCCCTCTGCGCCCTACACGTATTGGGTGTCGAAGTTGGACCTGTGGCTTGAACTTGCCCTATATGCCTTGGAGGTGCTGTCCTGTCCTGCCGCCAGCGTCCTATCTGAGAGGGTGTTCAGTGCAGCCGGTGGCATCATCACTGACAAGCGCACCCGTCTGTCAGCTGAGAGTGCCGACCGGCTCACTTTGATAAAAATGAACCACCACTGGGTAGAGCCGTCATTTTTGTGCCCACCTGTGTAAAGCACCCCAACATGAAACTCCATGTCTGTACTCAACCTCTCCAATTCCTCCGCATCCTCATACTCATCCACCATAAGCGTTGCACAATTCTGCTAATACTAGGCTCCCTCCACCCTGATTTCCCCCAACTCTGCTGGTTAGAGGCTCCCTCCACCATGAATTTGCCCAAACTGGGCTGTTTAGAGGCTCCCTCCACCATGAATTGGTCCAAACTGGGTTTTTTAGAGGCTCCCTCCACCATGAATTTGCCCAAACTGGGCTGTTTAGAGGCTCCCTCCACCATGAATTGGTCCAAACTGGGGTGGTTAGAGGCTCCCTCCACCATGAATTTCCCAAAACTTGGCTGTTTAGAGGCTCCCTCCACCATGAATTTGCCCAAACTGGGCTGTTTAGAGGCTCCCTCCACCATTAATTGGTCCAAACTGGGCTGGTTAGAGGCTCCCTCCACCATGAATTTGCCCAAACTGGGGTGGTTAGAGGCTCCCTCCACCATTAATTGGTCCAAACTGGGCTGGTTAGAGGCTCCCTCCACCATGAATTTGCCCAAACTGGGCTGTTTAGAGGCTCCCTCCACCATGAATTGGTCCAAACTGGGCTGGTTAGAGGCTCCCTCCACCATTAATTGGTCCAAACTGGGCTGGTTAGAGGCTCCCTCCACCATGAATTTGCCCAAACTGGGCTGTTTAGAGGCTCCCTCCACCATGAATTGGTCCAAACTGGGCTGGTTAGAGGCTCCCTCCACCATGAATTTCCCAAAACTTGGCTGTTTAGAGGCTCCCTCCACCATTAATTGGTCCAAACTGGGCTGGTTAGAGGCTCCCTCCACCATTAATTGGTCCAAACTGGGCTGGTTAGAGGCTCCCTCCACCATTAATTGGTCCAAACTGGGCTGGTTAGAGGCTCCCTCCACCATGAATTTCCCAAAACTTGGCTGTTTAGAGGCTCCCTCCACCATTAATTGGTCCAAACTGGGGTTTTTAGAGTCTCCCTCCACCATGAATTGGTCCAAACTGGGCTGGTTAGAGGCTCCCTCCACCATGAATTTCCCAAAACTTGGCTGTTTAGAGGCTCCCTCCACCATGAATTGGTCCAAACTGGGCTGGTTAGAGGCTCCCTCCACCATGAATTGGTCCAAACTGGGGTGGTTAGAGGCTCCCTCCACCATTAATTGGTCCAAACTGGGCTGGTTAGAGGCTCCCTCCACCATTAATTGGTCCAAACTGGGCTGGTTAGAGGCTCCCTCCACCATGAATTTGCCCAAACTGGGGTGGTTAGAGGCTCCCTCCACCATTAATTGGTCCAAACTGGGCTGGTTAGAGGCTCCCTCCACAATTAATTGGTCCAAACTGGGCTAATTAGAGGCTCCCTCCACCATGAATTGGTCCAAACTGGGTTTTTTAGAGGCTCCCTCCACCATGAATTTGCCCAAACTGGGCTGTTTAGAGGCTCCCTCCACCATGAATTGGTCCAAACTGGGCTGGTTAGAGGCTCCCTCCACCATGAATTTCCCAAAACTTGGCTGTTTAGAGGCTCCCTCCACCATGAATTTGCCCAAACTGGGCTGTTTAGAGGCTCCCTCCACCATTAATTGGTCCAAACTGGGCTGGTTAGAGGCTCCCTCCACCATGAATTTGCCCAAACTGGGGTGGTTAGAGGCTCCCTCCACCATTAATTGGTCCAAACTGGGCTGGTTAGAGGCTCCCTCCACCATGAATTTCCCAAAACTTGGCTGTTTAGAGGCTCCCTCCACCATTAATTGGTCCAAACTGGGCTGGTTAGAGGCTCCCTCCACCATGAATTTGCCCAAACTGGGCTGTTTAGAGGCTCCCTCCACCATTAATTGGTCCAAACTGGGCTGGTTAGAGGCTCCCTCCACCATGAATTTGCCCAAACTGGGCTGTTTAGAGGCTCCCTCCACCATGAATTGGTCCAAACTGGGGTGGTTAGAGGCTCCCTCCACCATGAATTGGTCCAAACTGGGGTGGTTAGAGGCTCCCTCCACCATTAATTGGTCCAAACTGGGCTGGTTAGAGGCTCCCTCCACAATTAATTGGTCCAAACTGGGCTAATTAGAGGCTCCCTCCACCATGAATTGGTCCAAACTGGGCTGGTTAGAGGCTCCCTCCACCATGAATTTCCCAAAACTTGGCTGTTTAGAGGCTCCCTCCACCATGAATTTGCCCAAACTGGGCTGTTTAGAGGCTCCCTCCACCATTAATTGGTCCAAACTGGGCTGGTTAGAGGCTCCCTCCACCATGAATTTGCCCAAACTGGGGTGGTTAGAGGCTCCCTCCACCATTAATTGGTCCAAACTGGGCTGGTTAGAGGCTCCCTCCACCATGAATTTCCCAAAACTTGGCTGTTTAGAGGCTCCCTCCACCATTAATTGGTCCAAACTGGGCTGGTTAGAGGCTCCCTCCACCATGAATTTGCCCAAACTGGGCTGTTTAGAGGCTCCCTCCACCATTAATTGGTCCAAACTGGGCTGGTTAGAGGCTCCCTCCACCATGAATTTGCCCAAACTGGGCTGTTTAGAGGCTCCCTCCACCATGAATTGGTCCAAACTGGGGTGGTTAGAGGCTCCCTCCACCATGAATTGGTCCAAACTGGGGTGGTTAGAGGCTCCCTCCACCATTAATTGGTCCAAACTGGGCTGGTTAGAGGCTCCCTCCACCATTAATTGGTCCAAACTGGGCTGGTTAGAGGCTCCCTCCACCATTAATTGGTCCAAACTGGGCTGGTTAGAGGCTCCCTCCACCATGAATTTCCCAAAACTTGGCTGTTTAGAGGCTCCCTCCACCATTAATTGGTCCAAACTGGGCTGGTTAGAGGCTCCCTCCACCATGAATTTGCCCAAACTGGGCTGTTTAGAGGCTCCCTCCACCATGAATTGGTCCAAACTGGGCTGGTTAGAGGCTCCCTCCACCATGAATTTCCCAAAACTTGGCTGTTTAGAGGCTCCCTCCACCATGAATTGGTCCAAACTGGGCTGGTTAGAGGCTCCCTCCACCATGAATTGGTCCAAACTGGGGTGGTTAGAGGCTCCCTCCACCATTAATTGGTCCAAACTGGGCTGGTTAGAGGCTCCCTCCACCATTAATTGGTCCAAACTGGGCTGGTTAGAGGCTCCCTCCACCATGAATTTGCCCAAACTGGGGTGGTTAGAGGCTCCCTCCACCATTAATTGGTCCAAACTGGGCTGGTTAGAGGCTCCCTCCACAATTAATTGGTCCAAACTGGGCTAATTAGAGGCTCCCTCCACCATGAATTGGTCCAAACTGGGTTTTTTAGAGGCTCCCTCCACCATGAATTTGCCCAAACTGGGCTGTTTAGAGGCTCCCTCCACCATGAATTGGTCCAAACTGGGCTGGTTAGAGGCTCCCTCCACCATGAATTTCCCAAAACTTGGCTGTTTAGAGGCTCCCTCCACCATTAATTGGTCCAAACTGGGCTGGTTAGAGGCTCCCTCCACCATTAATTGGTCCAAACTGGGCTGGTTAGAGGCTCCCTCCACCATTAATTGGTCCAAACTGGGCTGGTTAGAGGCTCCCTCCACCATTAATTGGTCCAAACTGGGCTGGTTAGAGGCTCCCTCCACCATTAATTGGTCCAAACTGGGCTGGTTAGAGGCTCCCTCCACCATGAATTTGCCCAAACTGGGCTGTTTAGAGGCTCCCTCCACCATGAATTGGTCCAAACTGGGCTGGTTAGAGGCTCCCTCCACCATGAATTTCCCAAAACTTGGCTGTTTAGAGGCTCCCTCCACCATTAATTGGTCCAAACTGGGCTGGTTAGAGGCTCCCTCCACCATGAATTGGTCCAAACTGGGGTTTTTAGAGGCTCCCTCCACCATGAATTGGTCCAAACTGGGGTTTTTAGAGTCTCCCTCCACCATGAATTGGTCCAAACTGGGGTTTTTAGAGTCTCCCTCCACCATGAATTGGTCCAAACTGGGGTTTTTAGAGGCTCCCTCCACCATGAATTTGCCCAAACTCTGCTGGTTAGAGGCTCAATCCACCCTGATTTTCAAAACAAATGTTGGTGCCAACCTCAACTTACTACAAGGGCCAAATTCACTGCTGGTGACAAGCTCTCCTCACTGCAAGTGCCAAATACACATGTTTCAAGGTGTTTTCCTACTGTCAGAGAGGTGGTATTGAGTGTGTAAAGTGTGTAGTTGTTAGGCTGTGATGTTGGGGTAATAGAGGGTCTTTGGTGTGTTAGATGCCCCCAGACATGCTTCCCCTGCTGTCCCAGTGTCATTCCAGAGGTGTTGGCATCATTTCCTGGGGTGTCATAGTGGACTTGGTGACCCTCCAGACACGGATTTGGGTTTCCCCCTTAACGAGTATCTGTTCCCCATAGACTATAATGGGGTTCGAAACCCGTTCGAACACACGAACATTGAGCGGCTGTTCGAATCGAATTTCGAACCTCGAACATTTTAGTGTTCGCTCATCTCTAATAGCTATAAGTTCAGCACGTGGGCTGTGTAACCAAGTTCTACAATTATGTGTTATATAATTCTAAAAACGAGGTCAAACTACCTTGAGGATATTGGTGGACCGTAAACATCACTTTAGCCACCAGTGCCAGGCAGCTGCTGCCAAGGCAGATAAAATCCCAGGATGCATCATAGTTTTACCTCCGTGCAATTCAATGCTCAGGCTGCGTGTAGAATTTTGTAGAGTATAAGAGTAGACCGTACAGAGATCTTTCCAATGATATTTTTATGCATTCATTATATTCCAGTTATTCATGATATGGTCTTCTTAATCTTAGGTGGAGCGAATGCGTGGACGTCTAGTAGATGACACAGCCTTGAATGGAATCACACTGTACTGCATAAAAAAATCAACCTGGGAGGTGGTGAAGACCATCAGCTCCTCTGTTGGACCGTAAGTACCAAGACATCTATCATGTTCCTTCGGAGTTCGTTTAACGCATACTCCATCCACTATTATGATAGACACCAATGATGCCAAATACTGGAGCCTTCACGATCTCTATATTTGGCCCAAGCCATGACCCATTAGAAGACAATGAGTTGGAACTATGATAACGGTTCAGTATAGCATCCATGTTGAAAAAGCAACGCAGGAGATTACAGGAAGTTGTCCAGGATAGAGACATTTTAGTCTTGGATATAATTCAGCCATATGTACCAGACATTTTGGATTTTTTGTCTTGTTTATAGATTCGGCCGTTGGGGACCCATCTTCTGGTGTAAGTCGGGATTTCTCAAAAATTTCAGGTTGAGAGTGGAGTTTCATGATACAAGAGATAAGACAGCCGCCAACAACATCATGTTCACCTGCTCCGATGGTTCTGTCCTGGAGGGGAATGGCCTGTCCTGGGGAGATTATGGACCCTGGAGCTTTGACTGCAAGAAAGGAATACGCGGAATCCAAACCAGAGTGCAGGGAAAACAAGGCTTTTGGCGAGATGACTTGGGCCTTACTGATGTCAAATTTAAGTGTTATGGTAACTGAGAGTCTACTAACCAACCCATAGTAAAATCATTAGATAGGGGAAGGATATTATTAGGTTTCTGTCTATTCTCTTCACAAGTAGGACAGGTGGGGGTGGGATATGGTCTACGATGGTGGTCAGTGATGATAGTGGCTGATGGTAGATCGCAGAGGGTATTGTATCTATTCTCTTCACAGGTAGGACAGGTGGGGGTGGAATATGGTCTACGATGGTGGTCAGTGATGATAGTGGCTGGTGGTAGTAGATCGTAGACGGTATTGTATCTATTCTCTTGACAGGTAGGACAGGTGGGGGTGGGATATGGTCTACGATGGTGGTCAGTGATGATAGTGGCTGGTGGTAGTAGATCGTAGACGGTATTGTATCTATTCTCTTGACAGGTAGGACAGGTGGGGGTGGGATATGGTCTACGATGGTGGTCAGTGATGATAGTGGCTGGTGGTAGTAGATCGTAGACGGTATTGTATCTATTCTCTTGACAGGTAGGACAGGTGGGGGTGGGATATGGTCTACGATGGTGGTCAGTGATGGTAGTGGGTGGTAGTAGATTGTAGAGGGTATTGTATCTATTCTCTTCATAGGTAGGACAGGTGGGGGTGGGATATGGTCTATGATGGTGGTCAGTGATGGTAGTGGGTGGTAGTAGATCGTAGAGGGTATTGTATCTATTCTCTTGACAGGTAGGACAGATGGGGCTGGGATATGGTCTACGATGGTGGTCAGTGATGATAGTGGCTGGTGGTAGTAGATCGTAGACGGTATTGTATCTATTCTCTTGACAGGTAGGACAGGTGGGGGTGGGATATGGTCTACGATGGTGGTCAGTGATGGTAGTGGGTGGTAGTAGATTGTAGAGGGTATTGTATCTATTCTCTTCATAGGTAGGACAGGTGGGGGTGGGATATGGTCTATGATGGTGGTCAGTGATGGTAGTGGGTGGTAGTAGATCGTAGAGGGTATTGTATCTATTCTCTTGACAGGTAGGACAGGTGGGGGTGGGATATGGTCTACGATGGTGGTCAGTGATGATAGTGGCTGGTGGTAGTAGATCGTAGACGGTATTGTATCTATTCTCTTCACAGGTAGGACAGGTGGGGGTGGGATATGGTCTACGATGGTGGTCAGTGATGGTAGTGGGTGGTAGTAGATTGTAGAGGGTATTGTATCTATTCTCTTCATAGGTAGGACAGGTGGGGGTGGGATATGGTCTACGATGGTGGTCAGTGATGGTACTGGGTGGTAGTAGATCGTACACAGTGTTGTATGTGAAACGTATCAACGTGACTTCTTGTTCTTGAAGCTTCTACAGAAATGTCTTACTTTCATGTCTTCTGATGTGTGATGTGTTCAGACTATGTAATAAACTTTAATAAAGAAGATCCTACTGAAGCGTATAATGTTGATCACATTGAGTCTCTTCTAAGTTTGGTACAACCATAAGGTAGAGCTTTAAGAGAACATTTTCGGCTTATTCAAAGCCTTCCTCAGACTCTACAATAACATATAAAAGTGTACAATCCATATCAATATTCACAGAGTGCAAACATCAAACAAAATCATATCAACTTCATAAGTCTGATACTAGAGATGAGTGAGTAGTGAAATATTTGATTCGATATTAATTTCCTGTAGAGCCTCAATATTCGACTACTCGATCAAATATCGAATCCCATTATAGTCTATGGGAAAAAATGCTCATTTCAGGAGAAACCACTATTCGACTAAAGGAGAGTCACCAAGTCCACGAATAGCAGGAGGAGAGTGTTTAGGAAGAGCGTTGTGCAGTTAAAGCGCACGGATCCCATTATAGTCTATGGGGTCCGTGCGCTTTAACTGCACAGCACTTGCAGTCGGGCTGATAAAAAGTCAGCTCCCTCGTAACATCAAGTTGCCAGCTCTCCTGACTAGCAAGGACGAGCTTACTGCAGAACCAGCGTTGATTTGCCGCAGGCTCGTCTTTGCTAGACGGGAGAGCTAGCAACTTGCTGTTACGAGGGAGCTTACTTTTTCTCATAGGAATGAATTGACCAGCGTTGATTGGCCAGTGTACAGCATTCAGCCAATCAACGCTGGTTCTGCCGGAGGCTCGTCTTTGAGGAGGCGGAGTATAAAATCGGATCACAATGGAGACTGCTGTGGTCCGATCTTAGACTCCGCCTCCTCACAGACGAGCCTCCGGCAGAACCAGAATTGATTTGCTGAATGCTGTACACTGTATTCAATTTTGAATAAATCCCCAACAGTGTCACCAGCTTGGCACCCCACACCATCGCACCTCCTCCTCCATGCTTCACGGTGGGAACCAGGCATGTAGAGTCCATCCGTTCACCTTTTCTGTGTCGCACTAAGACACGGTGGTTATATGTGTTATGTTATCTGGACATTATATACGCTGATATGATGATAATGATCTATCACTAATGCCCGTAATAAAGCCATTATTTTCGGCATGCTGTCCATAATATCGTTGACTGTACGATCATGCCAGCAATGTGATGCATATTTGTATGCCATATATGATGATATGATGAAGTGTATCCATCACTGATATGCCGTGGCATCTCGCACACTGATGATTATTGATCTGGTAGTATGATCATTTTATTTGGAACAGCTACCTGTGTCAGGGTGCAACTTACCTGCAGTGTCAGGTTCCTCCTGCTGGCGTGCATAAAGCGATGTTGCGGGCTGAGAATCTAAGTCCGCGTGCATGCGCGAGGCGTTCCGGAGGTGTGTAGTGGGCAGCCAATTGAAAGGGAAGCCATGAAATGAAAACCATGATGTGGGAGTAGTTGATAGGTTGCGCAGTGCGCATGGAGGTGTGCTTAGCACTCGGTGGTGATTGGACAGATGGGTCACTGGCGGCGGGGCAATTCACCACTGATAGTAGAGCGGCGGTCTTGCTGGCGGCGAGTCCACTGTACTGTTAATGTTCAGTAACAGCAGTTTTTATTGCTTTTAGCTGTGAGAGAGAATATACATAGACACCTGATGAATCTTTTCGTGAAAGAGGAAATGCGTAGGGTCAGTCTTCTCCTGGAACTTCTGGAACACCCTTTCCCTGTGTCTTCTTCCGTCCTGGGTTTCAATGTTCTAGCAGAGCCGACTGCACATGCTGACAAGCCATAAGAAAATGGCCGCTTACTCAGTAAGCTGTGCAAGAGGCCATTTTCTTGTAGCCGCTTACACAGCTTACTGAGCAAGCGGCCATTTTTCTTGTGCGCAGTAGGAGCTGGAGAAAAAAATTCCAAATGCTCTGGAATCAGCAGCACTCATTGACACGCAAAGAACTAGAGTTAGTGAAGATGGTGAAAGGTCCTCCTAGCCAAGAACTGGTAGCGGATGACAGTCCAGAACTGGCGCAGGCTGGTCCACGGCTCGCTAGGACTCTATAGCTTTATGAATGGTCCAGATGTCGACAAACATCCTCTCTTGCCCCCTTGTCCTTTTAAAAAACTTATGCCTATGATTCTCCTTATTTCTCTTTTTCCCCATTCCACCACCATCTCCAGACATTGATTAACATGGTAACAACTAGAGATGGTCGAATTTCCCAAGATTCATTTTGGAATGAAATGGTTCACCCATCCGTAGTAACTTCTTATAGATGTCTATTAAGGATCGTCTTCTTCCTTCTGGAGCTACTTCACATAAATTCTTATCTGAAAGGTCTTAGAGAAGACTCAGACAGTAAAGATTGACAGAAAACAACACAAGTCAAGTGTTAAGGAAAATCCCTCAAACACTCGAGCAATCATATTAAGGAAACAAGAACAATGTAACGATCCGAAGGTCAATAACTCTCAGCTACAGAATAAGATGCTACAAAGATAATCCTCAGTAATGTGTCTGGAAACAATTTGGCCGACGTTCCTACTCGTTCCTACTCATAAAGATATGATGTCTTTAGTTGCCACTAAGTTCGGCAGAGTTACCAAGAGCAGAAGGATGGGCAACATCTTGTCTTCTGTAGGAAGGTCTCACCGTCACTATATGAAGCTGTGGTTGAGGAACATGTCCAAAACCTTCTCATATATATTGCAAGGAACTTGGACAGTCACCAAAAGATTTAATCTGTCTATCTGATTCAGACAAAAGATTATTATTTCCTAAAGATATTTAGTACTTACGTAATTCCCTTGTTATTAATACTGCAATGAAACACTTTTTGAACTGGGGTTTCTGATAAAGACATCATGGCTGGTTATCAAGAGGACACTACATGTATGAGAAGATAACCTGACCACAATAAGGACATCATGGCTGGTTATCAGGAGGACACTACATGTATGAGAAGATAACCTGACCACAATAAGGACATGATGGCTGGTTATCAGGAGGACACTACATGTATGAGAAGATAACCTGACCACAATAAGGACATGATGGCTGGTTATCAGGAGGACACTACATGTATGAGAAGATAACCTGACCACAATAAGGACATCATGGCTGGTTATCAGGAGGACACTACATGTATGAGAAGATAACCTGACCACAATAAGGACATCATGGCTGGTTATCAGGAGGACACTACATGTATGAGAAGATAAATCGACCACAATAAGGACATCATGGCTCGTTATCAGGAGGACACTACATGTATGAGAAGATAACCTGACCACAATAAGGACATCATGGCTGGTTATCAGGAGGACACTACATGTATGAGAAGATAACCTGACCACAATAAGGACATCATGGCTGGTTATCAGGAGGACACTACATGTATGAGAAGATAACCTAACCACAATAAGGACATCATGGCTGGTTATCAGGAGGACACTACATGTATGAGAAGATAACCTAACCACAATAAGGACATCTTGGCTGGTTATCAAGAGGACACTACATGTATGAGAAGATAACCTGACCACAATAAGGACATCATGGCTGGTTATCAGGAGGACACTACATGTATGGGAAGATAACCTGACCACAATAAGGACATCATGGCTGGTTATCAGGACACTACATGTATGAGAAGATAACCCGACCACAATAAGGACATCATGGCTGGTTATCAGGAGGACACTACATGTATGAGAAGATAACCCAACCACAATAAGGACATCATGGCTGGTTATCAGGAGGACACTACATATATGAGAAGATAACCTGACCAAAATAAGGAGATCATGGCTCGTTATCAGGAGGGACACCCTCCCCTTCTTTGAAGTGCATTCTGTTTGCATCTTCTCACCCTCAATCCTCCAACTGTCCATTATATATCGACCATCAGGTCCTACCGCTTCCTTCATCGACCACGTCACCACCTGACTAACACACTTCCTATCCACAGATACTCCCACCATCATCATGGGTGAATTCATTATCCCAACTAACACAAACCACCCCCCCCCCCCCCGCTTCCAGCCTCCTGTCCCTCACCGCCTCTTTTGGTCTCTCTCAATGATCTTCCTCTGCCACCCACACAAAGGGGCACACGCTAGTCCTCATATTCACTCACCTATGCTATCTATGCCACCTCTCTAACTTTCCATCCATGCTCTCTGATCACAACCTGCTGACATTCTCTTCCTTCTCCTCTGTAATAGACCCCCAAACTCTAAACCAACACGCCTCCGCAGAAACCTTAATCGCTTTGACATCCGAATGATCTCAGACTCTCTCCTACCACTCGCTGACATATCCTCACTCTAGGATACAGATGCCGCTGATGTCTTCTATAATACCACCATTACCTCAGCCCTGGACTCTGTGGCCCCTTTCACAAACACCAGAGCCCGATGAAACAAATGGCAACCCTGGCACACTGACCTGATTAAAAAAACTCAGACGTACCTCATGGATTGCCTAATGCCTCTGGAAGAAAAGCCACTCCCATGAAGACTTCCTCAGGTATAAGGTAGTACTCACATTCAAGAACGCACTCACCTCTGCTAAGCAGGTCTATTTTACCACACTCATATCTGCCCCAAACTGACCCCATTCACTTCCTTTAACTTCCTTCTCCATCCTCCTGTGCCCCCTCTGACATCACTTATCTCAGCTGATGACTTTGCCCATAAGAGACAGCCTCGCCCTACACCCCCGACAATCCATCCACCCATCTGCTCACTGCTCCTCATCCCTGACCTGTTTCTCCTCCATCACTGATGAAAAACTCTCCTCCCTAATCTCCAAATCCCACCTCACCTCCTCCCTGCTTGACCCGATCCAGTCACATCTCATCCCCAAACTCACTGAAGTCATCACCCCAGCCCTAACCCATCTCTTCAACCAATCCCAATGGATCCTTCCCTTCCGCCTTCAAACATGCCAAAGTCACACCTATACTTAAGAAACCGTCCCTTGACCCGTCCTCTCCTGCCAACTATCGTCCCATCTCACTGCTCCTGTACATCTCTAAACTGCTCGAGCAACTGCTCGAGCAACATGTCCACTCCGAACTCTCCTCCTATCTCTCATCCAACCTGCTCTTTGACAGACTTCAGTCAGGCTTCAGACCCCGGCACTCCACTGACACTGCCCTAACAAAAGTCACCAATGACCTGCTAACCGTCAAAGACAACCGCCATTACTCTGTCCTCCTCCTCTTTCACCTCTGCTTTTGACACAGTCAACCACTCCCTCTTACTACTTATACCTTGGTATCTCAGACCTGGCCCTTTCCTGGATCTCCTCATACCTCACTGACCGCACATTCAGCGTCTCCCACTCGCACGCCACCTCCTCACCTCGCCCTCTCTCCGTAGGTGTCCCCCAAGGCCCCGTCCTAGGACCCCTCCTGTTCTCCATCTACACCCTTGGCCTGGGCCAACTCATAGAATCTCATGGCTTTCAATACCATTGCTATGCCGATGACACCCAAATCTACATCTCTTGACCAGACATTACCTCCCTGCTGGCCAGAGTCCCAGAGCATGTAGCTTTTTCCCGATTTCTAAAACTCAACATGGAGAAAACGGAGTTCATCATCTTCACCCCACCTCATACGGCCCCTCTACCAGACCCATCTATCAAAATTAATGGAACCACAATTACCCCTGTCCCACAGGTCTGTTGCCTTGGAATAACCTTGAACTCTGACCCATCCTTCAAATCACACAAACAAACCCTCAACACCTCCTGCCGCCTCCAATTCAAGAACATCCATCGAATCTGCTCATTCCTCACCCCTGAAACTACAAAGAGGTAAGATATTTGTCAAAAGTCTCAAATGACACCCAAAAGTTATGCCCTCATACAGTTCTGTGAGCAGAAGAATAAAATAAGTCAAGGCAGAGAATTGAAAAACCAAAATTGAAAAATGGCTGCGACGGGAAGGGGTTGAACTTGGCTCTGGCACTTATTCATTGCCTGTGAGTGTTTCATATATCTCGGCTCCCAGTGTGCTTATTATTCTCCTGATTAACCTTCACTTATTGATTTGATTTTATCGGTGACCTGGACTTTGCCATGGTCTGGGCTTCTGGTATGGCTCTGCTTTTGCTTTGGTTATTCCTGTATTCTCCCGGTTCTTGACCTCGGCTTGTGACTTACTGATTCTGGTCCTTATCACACGTGCATGTGACACATGATTTCTGGCACCTTGTTCTTGGGCTCCATCCCAGGTCACAAGCCATGATGCCTATCCTAGTCCTTGAACCAGATTGCCTAATGGCACTTACCTGCTTTCAGATTGGTGGCAGCACTCTGGTTAATAGACATCAAAGCTGGTAAGATATCATCCACTCTAAAGCAAGTGATCCTGTTCTCTAATCTGTTGGTGTCCTGGTTCTGACGCGCACACCTTGTCATAAATCAGGTGCATCTTCTGGGTGACTGTGCACCTGCAATGAAATCTATGCCGTCTGTGAGCAACTCCCTCAGACCAGGGTCAGAATAGGGTTTCAGAGCACTAGAGTTCCTCTGGATGACCAGGGTCTAGTACAGCAGAAGGCACCCAAACTTGAAGTGTTCTATGTTCTACTTACTGGAGGTAGATGGAAGGTGGACTCTCAGAATCAGGTTCTCTGGTGGTTCAAAGAACCCTAGTCTGACACCGGCTCAGCCACCAGGGTCCAGGACTATCTGTCACCCCCATACCCCAAATATCTGCACTGTCTGGTCTCACAAGCTCTTGACTTTTCAGGTTACACATATGATCTCCTGGATATACTGTAAGCAGCCGAACTAGAAGAAGTGTTTGTCCTCTTTGTAATGAACTTCCTCATGAGAATCCAAGTTCGGAGTAGTGACAATAGACGGACAGTTCACATGTAGATGGATCAGTGATATTTCCTCTTAGTGAAGCATCAAGTGTCAATAAAGATTATATTTAGAGATGAGCGAACACTAAAATGTTCGAGGTTCGAAATTCGATTCGAACAGCCGCTCAATGTTCGTGTGTTCGAATGGGTTTCGAACCCCATTATAGTCTATGGGGAACAGATACTCGTTAAGGGGGAAACCCAAATCCGTGTCTGGAGGGTCACCAAGTCCACTATGACACCCCAGGAAATGATGCCAACACCTCTGGAATGACACTGGGACAGCAGGGGAAGCATGTCTGGGGGCATCTAACACACCAAAGACCCTCTATTACCCCAACATCACAGCCTAACAACTACACACTTTACACACTCAATACCACATCTCTGACAGTAGGAAAACACCTTGAAACATGTGTATTTGGCACTTGCAGTGAGGAGAGCTTGTCACCAGCAGTGAATTTGGCCCTTGTAGTAAGTTGAGGTTGGCACCAACATTTGTTTTGAAAATCAGGGTGGATTGAGCCTCTAACCAGCAGAGTTTGGGCAAATTCATGGTGGAGGGAGCCTCTAAACACCCCAGTTTGGGCAAATTCATGGTGGAGGGAGCC
This sequence comes from Leptodactylus fuscus, assembly GCF_031893055.1. NCBI lineage: Eukaryota > Metazoa > Chordata > Amphibia > Anura > Leptodactylidae > Leptodactylus > Leptodactylus fuscus. The sequence continues at coordinate 8,922,370 of NC_134269.1, forward strand.
TCTAAAAACCCCAGTTTGGACCAATTCATGGTGGAGGGAGCCTCTAACCAGCCCAGTGTGGGCAAATTCATGGTGGAGGGAGCCTCTAAAAAACCCAGTTTGGACCAATTCATGGTGGAGGGAGCCTCTAACCAGCCCAGTTTGGGCAAATTCATGGTGGAGGGAGCCTCTAAAAAACCCAGTTTGGACCAATTCATGGTGGAGGGAGCCTCTAACCAGCCCAGTTTGGGCAAATTCATGGTGGAGGGAGCCTCTAAAAAACCCAGTTTGGACCAATTCATGGTGGAGGGAGCCTCTAACCAGCCCAGTTTGGGCAAATTCATGGTGGAGGGAGCCTCTAAAAAACCCAGTTTGGACCAATTCATGGTGGAGGGAGCCTCTAACCAGCCCAGTTTGGGCAAATTCATGGTGGAGGGAGCCTCTAAACAGCCCAGTTTGGGCAAATTCATGGTGGAGGGAGCCTCTAACCAGCCCAGTTTGGACCAATTAATGGTGGAGGGAGCCTCTAACCAGCCCAGTTTGGACCAATTAATGGTGGAGGGAGCCTCTAACCAGCCCAGTTTGGACCAATTAATGGTGGAGGGAGCCTCTAACCAGCCCAGTTTGGACCAATTAATGGTGGAGGGAGCCTCTAACCACCCCAGTTTGGACCAATTCATGGTGGAGGGAGCCTCTAAAAACCCCAGTTTGGACCAATTCATGGTGGAGGGAGCCTCTAACCAGCCCAGTTTGGGCAAATTCATGGTGGAGGGAGCCTCTAAACAGCCCAGTTTGGACCAATTAATGGTGGAGGGAGCCTCTAAACAGCCCAGTTTGGACCAATTCATGGTGGAGGGAGCCTCTAAACAGGCCAGTTTGGGCAAATTCATGGTGGAGGGAGCCTCTAACCAGCCCAGTTTGGGCAAATTCATGGTGGAGGGAGCCTCTAAACAGCCCAGTTTGGGCAAATTCATGGTGGAGGGAGCCTCTAACCAGCCCAGTTTGGACCAATTAATGGTGGAGGGAGCCGCTAAACAGCCCAGTTTGGACCAATTCATGGTGGAGGGAGCCTCTAAAAACCCCAGTTTGGACCAATTCATGGTGGAGGGAGCCTCTAAAAAACCCAGTTTGGACCAATTCATGGTGGAGGGAGCCTCTAACCAGCCCAGTTTGGACCAATTAATGGTGGAGGGAGACTCTAAACAGCCAAGTTTGGACCAATTCATGGTGGAGGGAGCCTCTAAAAACCCCAGTTTGGACCAATTCATGGTGGAGGGAGCCTCTAACCAGCCCAGTTTGGGCAAATTCATGGTGGAGGGAGCCTCTAAACAGCCCAGTTTGGGCAAATTCATGGTGGAGGGAGCCTCTAAACAGCCCAGTTTGGGCAAATTCATGGTGGAGGGAGCCTCTAAAAACCCCAGTTTGGACCAATTCATGGTGGAGGGAGCCTCTAAAAACCCCAGTTTGGACCAATTCATGGTGGAGGGAGCCTCTAAAAAACCCAGTTTGGACCAATTCATGGTGGAGGGAGCCTCTAAACAGCCCAGTTTGGGCAAATTCATGGTGGAGGGAGCCTCTAAAAACCCCAGTTTGGACCAATTCATGGTGGAGGGAGCCTCTAAAAACCCCAGTTTGGACCAATTCATGGTGGAGGGAGCCTCTAAAAACCCCAGTTTGGACCAATTCATGGTGGAGGGAGCCTCTAAAAAACCCAGTTTGGACCAATTCATGGTGGAGGGAGCCTCTAACCAGCCCAGTCTGGACCAATTCATGGTGGAGGGAGCCTCTAAAAACCCCAGTTTGGACCAATTCATGGTGGAGGGAGCCTCTAAACAGCCCAGTTTGGACCAATTCATGGTGGAGGGAGCCTCTAAAAACCCCAATTTGGACCAATTCATGGTGGAGGGAGCCTCTAACCAGCCCAGTTTGGACCAATTCATGGTGGAGGGAGCCTCTAACCAGCCCAGTTTGGGCAAATTCATGGTGGAGGGAGCCTCTAAAAACCCCAATTTGGACCAATTCATGGTGGAGGGAGCCTCTAAACAGCCCAGTTTTGGCAAATTCATGGTGGAGGGAGCCTCTAAAAACCCCAGTTTGGACCAATTCATGGTGGAGGGAGCCTCTAACCAGCCCAGTTTGGGCAAATTCATGGTGGAGGGAGCCTCTAACCAGCAGAGTTGTGGGAAAGCAGGGTGGAGGGAGCCTCTAACCAGCAGAGTTGGTGGAAATCAGGGTGGAGGGAGCCTCTAACCAGCAGAGTTGGGGGAAATCATGTTGGAGGGAGCCTAGTATTAGCAGAATTGAGCAACGCTTATGGTGGATGAGTATGAGGATGCGGAGGAATTGGAGAGGTTGAGTACAGACATGGAGTTTCATGTTGGGGTGCTTTACACAGGTGGGCACAAAAATGAAGGCTCTATCCAGTGGTGGTTCATTTTTATCAAAGTGAGCCGGTCGGCACTCTCAGCTGACAGACGGGTGCGCTTGTCAGTGATGATGCCACCGGCTGCACTGAACACCCTCTCAGATAGGACGCTGGCGGCAGGACAGGACAGCACCTCCAAGGCATATATGGCAAGTTCAAGCCACAGGTCCAACTTCGACACCCAATACGTGTAGGGCGCAGAGGAGTCGGAGAGGACAGGGCTGTGGTCGGAAAGGTATTCCCGCAACATGCGCCTATACTTCTCACGCCTGGTGACACTAGGACCCTCCGTGGCGGCACTTTGGCGAGGGGGTGCCATCAAGGTGTCCCAGACCTTAGACAGTGTGCCCCTCGTTTGTGTGGACCGGTGAGAACTTGGTTGCCTACTGGAGGAACTGCCCTCCCTGCCGCCAACGTCACATGCTGGAAACATCTCCATCATATTCTGCACCAATTGCCTGTGGCAAGCATTGATGCGATTGGCCCTCCCCTCTACCGGAATAAAAGACGAGATGTTGTTTTTATACCGGGGGTCAAGGATAGCAAAGATCCAGTACTGGTTGTCCTCCATGATTTTGACAATACACTTGTCGGTTGTAAAGCACCCCAACATGAACTCAGCCATGTCTGCCACAGTGTTAGTTGGCATGACTCCTCTGGCCCCACCGGAAAGTTCAATCTCCATTTCCTCCTCATCGTCCATGTCTACCCATCCGCGCTGCAACAATGGGACGATTCGAAGTTGCCCGGAAGCCTCCTGTATCACCATCACATCATCGGACAACTCTTCTTCCTCCTCCTCCTCCTCCTCCATTAAACGCGATGAAGCGGACAGATGTGTGGACCTACTCTCCAGCTGTGACGGATCGGATGCTATCCCTAACTCCTCTGTGTGATCTGAGTTATCCCTGATGTCAATCAGGGATTCTCTCAGAACACACAAGAGCGGGATTGTAAGGCTCACCATCGCATCCTCAGAGCTCACCCTCCTTGTGGACTCCTCAAAGACCCGTAGGATGTCACAAAGGTCTCTCATCCATGGCCACTCATGGATGAGAAACTGAGGCAGCTGACTTTGTGGCACCCTAGGGTTTTGTAGCTGGTATTCCATCAAAGGTCTCTGCTGCTCAACCACTCTATTCAACATCTGAAACGTTGAGTTCCAGCGTGTGGGGACGTCGCACAAAAGCCGGTGTTGTGGCACATGCAGGCGTTGCTGGAGAGATTTTAAGCTAGCAGCGGCTACTGTCGACTTGCGAAAGTGGGCGCACATGCGCCGCACTTTCACCAGTAGCTCTGGAACATTGGGGTAGCTCTTTAGGAAACGTTGCACCACTAGGTTGAAGACGTGGGCCAGGCATGGAACATGTTGGAGTCCGGCAAGCTCCAGAGCTGCTACCAGGTTCCGGCTGTTATCACAAACGACCATGCCTGGGCCCAGGTGCAGCGGCTCAAACCATATTGCCGTCTCATCGAGGAGGGCATCCCTCACCTCGGAGGCAGTGTGCTGTCTGTCCCCCAAGCTGATCAGCTTCAGCACAGCCTGCTGACGTCTACCAACGCCAGTGCTGCAACGTTTCCAACTCGTAGCTGGGGTCAATCTAACAGCGGAGGAGGAGGCGGTGGCGGAGGAGGAGGCGGTGGCGGAGGAGGAGGCGGTAGAGGAGGAGGAGGAGGGGGGTGTTCTTCTCGTGTCCCTGCCAGGAATGTTAGGCGGGGAGACGAGGTACACCGGGCCAGTTTGGGAAGCAGTCCCAGCCTCAACTACATTCACCCAGTGTGCCGTCAGTGAAATGTAGCGTCCCTGTCCGCATGCACTTGTCCACGCGTCGGTGGTCAAGTGGACCTTTGTGCAAAGCGCGGAACTAAGGGCCCGCCTGATGTTGAGTGACACGTGCTGGTGCAAGGCGGGGACGGCACACCGGGAGAAGTAGTGACGGCTAGGGACGGCATAGCGAGGTGCCGCAGTTGCCATCAGGTCCAGGAAGGCGGGAGTTTCAACAAGCCGGAACGCCAACATCTCCTGGGCCAGCAGTTTAGCGATGTTGGCGTTCAAGGCTTGCGCGTGTGGGTGGTTAGCAGTGTATTTCTGCCGCCGCTCCAATGTCTGAGAGATGGTGGGTTGTTGTAAAGAAACGCCTGATGGTGCCTTTGATGGTGCAGGAGAAGGAGATAAGACAGGACCAGGGGAGGATGAGGTAGAAGTCAACAAAGTGACGGAGGCAGATGAAGTGGTGTCCTGGCTCGTCCTCTGGAGTGCATCGCCAGCACAGTCAGCAGTGGCAGTGGCAGAGGCAGAGGCAGTGGCAGAGGCAGTGGCAGTGGCGTGAACGGCAGGCGGCCTTTGTCCTGCCGTTGCTGCCTGCCACTGATTCCAGTGCTTGGATTCCAAATGACGGCGCATTGAAGTGGTGGACAGGTTGCTCTTCTCAGAGCCCCTAATCAATTTCGAGAGGCAAATTGTGCAGACAACACTATATCTGTCCTCGGCGCATTCCTTGAAAAAACTCCACACCTTCGAGAAACGTGCCCTCGAGGTGGGAGTTTTTCGGGGCTGGGTACGAACTGGAACATCTTGGGAGATTCCGGGTGTGGCCTGGCTTCGCCTAAGCTGCTGACCTCTGCCTCTGCCTCTAGCTACCCTTTTTGGTGCTGCACCTGCCTCAACATCCACACTACTTTCCCCGCTTGACATCCCCCCTGTCCAGGTCGGGTCAGTGTCCTCATCATCCACCACTTCCTCTTCCAACTCCTGTCTCATCTCCTCCTCCCGCACAATGCGCCGGTCAACTGGATGCCCTGACGGCAACTGCGTCACATCATCGTCGATGAGGGTGGGTTGCTGGTCATCCACCACCAAATCGAACGGAGATGGAGGAGACTCTAGTGTTTGAGCATCTGGACACAGATGCTCCTCTGTTAGGTTCGTGGAATCGTGACGTGGAGAGGCAGGTCGAGGGACAATGAAAGGAGCGGAGAACAGCTCTGGGGAGCAGGGACAGTTTGGGTTATTGTTCTGTAAAGCTTCGGAATTTTGGGAGGAAGGAAGACAAGACTGTTGGGTAATAGGAGGAGAGGAGGCAGAGTCTGACTGGCTGCTGGACAATGTGCTGTAAGCGTTCTCTGACAGCCATTGCAAGACCTGTTCCTGGTTCTCGGGCCTACTAAGGTTTGTACCCTGCAGTTTAGTTAATGTGGCAAGCAACCCTGGCACTGTGGAGTGGCGCAATGCTTGCTGCCCCACAGGAGTAGGCACGGGACGCCCTGTGGCTTCACTGCTACCTTGCTCCCCAGAACCATTCCCCCGACCTCGCCCACGGCCTCGTCCACGTCCCTTTCCGGGAGCCTTGCGCATTTTGAATTCCTAGTTAGAAATTGGCACTGTATACCAGTAGTAAAAATTGTGGGTGCACGTAACCCCAATATATTCTTTGAATTACCAGTCAGACACTGGCACTATATGGCAGTAGCAAGAAATGAGGGTATTTATAACCCCAATATATTCTTTGAATTCCCAGTCAGACACTGGCACTGTATACCAGTAGTAAAAATTGTGGGTGCACGTAACCCCAATATATTCTTTGAATTCCCAGTCAGACACTGGCACTATATGGCAGTAGCAAGAAATGAGGGTATTTGTATTCCCAATATATTCTTTGAATTCCCAGTCAGACAATGGCACTGTATACCAGTAGTAAAAATTGTGGGTGCACGTAACCCCAATATATTCTTTGAATTCCCAGTCAGACACTGGCACTATATGGCAGTAGCAAGAAATGAGGGTATTTGTATTCCCAATATATTCTTTGAATTCCCAGTCAGACAATGGCACTGTATACCAGTAGTAAAAATTGTGGGTGCACGTAACCCCAATATATTCTTTGAATTCCCAGTCAGACACTGGCACTATATGGCAGTAGCAAGAAATGAGGGTATTTGTATTCCCAATATATTCTTTGAATTCCCAGTCAGACAATGGCACTGTATACCAGTAGTAAAAATTGTGGGTGTATATAGCCCCAATTCTATTGCTAGGGGACTTGCAGGGTATTTCTGGGGTGAAGGTGGGGGGGCACACCGTTGGAACGGGTATCGGGGTATATATCGGGTATACGGGAATACACTGACAGTGTATTCCATTCAGGATCCTGGGAAAGCTGGGTTGCGGCGATTGAGCCCGTCAGTGCCACGTTACACTGACAAGCTTCTCCCTGGAATTTAGCTCTTATAAGAGCTGTTGTGGTTGTCTTCTCCTTCCTATCCTAGCCTGTCCCTGCCTACCCAGAATCTAAGCCCTAGCTAGCTGGACGGAAACCTCCGTCCTCGGTGAATTGCAAGCTCAGAATGACGCGAACCTGGGCGGCGCTGTTCTTTTAAATTAGAGGTCACATGTTTTCGGCAGCCAATGGGTTTTGCCTACTTTTCTCAACGTCACCGGTGTCGTAGTTCCTGTCCCACCTACCCTGCGCTGTTATTGGAGCAAAAAAGGCGCCAGGGAAGGTGGGAGGGGAATCGAGTAATGGCGCACTTTACCACGCGGTGTTCGATTCGATTCGAACATGCCGAACAGCCTAATATCCGATCGAACATGAGTTCGATAGAACACTGTTCGCTCATCTCTAATTATATTGTATAATGGGAAGTAATATATTCAGCTACATTGTGATAAATGAGGAAGTTGTAGGTCAATGACATCTCCTGGCTGTAACCACAAAGTGCCACGACAGATACATAATATGAGTTCATAATATTGGCCATATGGTTGGATTTGATCTGAGTTAGCTTCAGTCCACTGGTTTGCTTCAGGCCAAACTTGTTTAGATAGGTTCCTAGGAGCCCTGACAGTGTTATACACTATGTTATATAGATAGGTTCCTAGGAGCCCTGACAGTATTCTACACTATGTATTATAGATAGGTTCCTAGGAGTCCTAAGACTATTCTACACTATGTTTTATAGATAGGTTCCTAGGAGTCCTAAGACTATTCTACACTATGTTTTATAGATAGGTTCCTAGGAGTCCTGACAGGTCAGAAGTCTTGAGTTGTGCCTCCGAGTCACCTGCAAGGAGCTTGACGCCTGAAAAGAGCATGATAATATGAAATGGTGGCTGGTGATATGATGGGCAGCACACAGTCCAGGGGTGAGTGAGACCTAGAGACAGGGCACAGCTACCTGGAGAAGAAGGGCAGGCACTGGGGCTAGGGGATGTTTGGAGCATGGCCACCTACACCACCTCAGACTGGGCACCACAGATACATCTGAATCATAGGATGAGACCTCAGGGGCTATGGGGCCTTTGAACTGACCTAGGGAGGGTATCCTGCAAGGCCGCAGATACTGGCATTATCGAATCTGATTTACCAGGCCCTCAGTACTGTGGATGAAAGGGCCATGCACATAAGAACAGGACCACCAACACACTTGGGAGGACAGGCCACACAATCTATGCTCTGGTAGGGTGCATAGAGGGATGCCTCCTGTATACTATGGCTGTCCCCAGGGATACCACTCAGTCTCGGGGAGGGCTTGACCCGGCATTAAAAAAAAAATTTGGTTTGACTGGTTTGACTGCCTATGGACATACAACTGTGGATGGACTGGGGTCTCTTACTGATCAAGGGAGATTGTGCAACTCATTACTATTATTGTGCATGGCACCTGAGCCCACTACCATCACTGTGAATGTGAAGCGCAGGGTTACTGGAAGGGAAGAAGGTCTGGATGGGAGATGCAGTAAGAGATACAGTGACACCACCTACTCTACAATGTACCTACTAGTTATCAAAAAGGAGAGGCCGAAAGGGACTGGAGCTAGACCTTGGAAACCAGTTATCAGGCTCCCACCGATTGAACACTTATCTCAAGTCGTGTCGATAGGGGATAAGTGTCCATAATGGCACCACCCCTGTAAGGAACAAACATTCTTAATATTGATACAAGAGAATTTCAACATGTGATTTTATTGGAATATTTTTTGATCAGCAACATGCAAACTGGACGTCATTGAGAGCGGTGTCATCTCCATCGCCTATTGGCCACTCCACTCTGGTTTTGATACCGCAGATCCCATTTGGGCACCTTCCACTCCAGCTTCCATAACTTCCCCAGTAGCCTCCATCTCCACTGATAATAGTATAATCTGAACATTGCATCATGATGTTGTTGGCCGCTGTATCATCCTCATCACGCTGTGGTGCCTCAACTCGTAAGGCAAAGCTTATGAAATGTCCACTGGGACACCATGAAACGGAAGTCCAGTCACCCCATCTGTGGAGAAGGATCATAGTTTGGGATAACATGACACTTGTTTACCAGGATAATGGAGCTCTCACCAGGACATGTACGTGCACACGACTGAGGAGGGATGGGAGACACAACCTATAATCCCCTGTTAGTACTTCGCAACATATTACATGTTACATTATAGAATGGCATCAAAAATTACAACTTGTCTCACAAAAAATGAGCCCCCATATGGCTATATCAATGGAAAAATTAAAGTTATGAGTCTGGCAAGACAATGAAAATTGAGCCGCTTTCTACAGACCCAAAGGATACGAGCTCTATAAGAAGCTGAGCGAGATTTTGTATCAGGACCCGTGAGTGTGAATCTACGGGAACAGATTTACTATCGGGCGACCCTGGTGCTTATAGACATAATACATTGCAATATGCAAGCTTTACAGTGTATTATACTAGTGACTGCGCCCCCAGTGGTGAAGTATTGTAGTGAGTGGGTCTTAAAAATGTGAAATAAGTAATCCTAAATATTACTAATGAAAATGTAGCAACAACTTACAATAACTTTTAGATTGAAATCGAGTCCAGGTCATGTAAGTGAATAAAGCTCTGGTGTCTGAGGTCGGAGCCTGGAATTTGCCTCTTACCATAGTTTTCTAACGTAAGACATGTTCACCCTCTAGTCATAGGATAGGAGAGACATTGCTTATTGTTGGGGGTCTTAGGGGTATATGTAAAAAGTGGCCAAACCCATTGGTGGTTGAAGACGTACCCCCTTCCCTTAACTTCAATGGGAGTTCCATAGATAGCTAAGTGGTGTACTATGACATGGCATCTATGGGGTCTGTAGGGTAACTGACACCCTTATCAGCAGTCCTCATTGCAATGGGTTGCCCTACTGTGGCCTCCATGTCTGGTGTCTTCTATCCGGACCAATGGTATGGACTTACTTTGATTCTTTCGATGTGATCACTTCCACAGTGTCTCTACCTGAAGAGGTACAATACAGTCTAATGGCATTCAGGGCCGTGTCATCTCCCTTAGATCCAAGTGGTCGCTCCATCTGAAAGCCAAAACATTGCAGCGTTCATATCAAAACTATAGCTGTATAACACGTAGGACAACCAGGATACTTGGCATGATCTTCCACCAACCCCTTCTGCTTCCATCCCACCATAAACCTTCACTGATCTACAGCATTAATCCCACTATTAGTCACATTCAAATTGCAAAAACCCTTCCAAAATTGTTATTTTTGGGGGGTTTTGAGGTTTAAAGTTTATCATGCGAATGGTTATATGTAAGTATGTTTCTGATATACAGAAGTGGATAGTGCCCCCTCCCCGGGGTTACCTGAAATGACAGGGGAATAATACAATCATGTTCTCCTCTACCTGCAACGTCGGCTTCTCCTGTTCCCCTGTACACTGGTTAAAGTGAGAGTGCGAGTCCTTGCTGCTCCACTTTAACCACTGATATCTCTAAATCTATGGGGGCTACAGACATGATCTTGGTCTTGTTTTAAAGCCAAGATTCCCGCGGCTCTGGAGTTAGAACCATGTAAAGTTACATTGTCCCAGCTCGTGTTCTATTTGAGATGAAATTTAATGCGCTTAGCTTAAGCTCCGAGTCCTGCTTGTCCTGAACTGCAGGGGGTTAAACAACGTATAGATGGTCGCACCAATGCCTTCCCTTCCTTCATGTCATGGGCACTTGGTTTTAGAAAAGGGGTCTAATTTTGACATGAATTATGACCCTAAAGACCTCCAATTATGACTACGATCATTGCAGTCATAGACATCACTGACCGCTATTTATTTCAATAGATGATATCAGTCTTCTACAGTAACAGATACATCACCAAGCTCAGGGTAACAGTGGGGTCTTCATGCCCCCCACCCCCCACAGTTATGTCACATCTATAATCAGGTAGTGGTCCCAATACCCAGTCACTGTACCTTTAAGCTGAATCCTGTTGCTTTAGTACCCGAAGGACACCACTCTTCACATTCCCAGTCACCCCAATTGCCACCATTATCAACTGAGATCCAGTGGCCGTAGGTCAACGATGCCTGTATTAGGAACAACACAGCGAATGAGGAGAACATCTTGTAGGATCAACGTCACGTCCGTCACTCACAGCCAATGGAGATCTCACAATGAATTTATAGTCGAGCGCTAGCACTGGGATTTGTTTGTTGGTCTGCCTCTTACCGTCATTGCTTGTACATATTAACCTGCTTAAATATTGAATTAGGGAGGGAGATATTTTCCTAGGGAATTAACCAGAAAATCAGAAGAAAGGGGGGAGTGTATACAGTATATCCTCATAGAGTGAAAAGACAAACAAAAGTAGTAAGTATCGGATGTCTTACTATTAGTCATAGGGGACCTTACATGTCCTCATGAATGTGAGGTCTTATGTACCGCTAGGAAGCCGACAGTGTCCTGAATATAGTGCCCTGTATTTCCTGGTGTGTGCCCCGGTGGAGGAGATATGGGTGCAGATCTCTGTCCACAGTCAGAAGGACATTCCTCATAGCTTAGCGTCATCACAGGGCGGTAGAGAACGCCCCTCTGATAGTACAAGGCTATGTTACAGTTCTGTCGGGGCTAAGCGATGACGCTGATCATTGAGGAACTCCCTTCTGACAGTTGGGAGAGATCAGTGCCGAAAGTAATGGCACCAATATCTCCTCCACCAGGGCACATACCAAGAAAGCCAACAGTGTGCCAAATTCAGGGTAGTCAGCTTTGTAGTGGTTTATAATGCTGCACACTGAGGAGGACATGAAAGGTCCACTATAAAGGGATATTGCCAGCACAGACAGTCCTGAGTGAGATGTGAATACTTGTAGGGCTATCCTGACCAGCGGATATGATAGGTGCAAGTCTGAGAGTTGGGAACTACAAATATGCTGTAAGACTTTTATGACTTCTGGGATGGTAAGAGAGATGGGTGACCCTCTTAAAACTTGTTTCATTTTGCGTTTAGGTGGTTTGGTCAAACAAGTTCAGTATAAACCACACTATAAATTGGCTTAAAACTGTCAGGACCCCTAGGAACCTATCTATAAAACATAGTGTAGAACACTGTCAGGGCTCCTAGGAATCCATCTATAACACATAGTGTAGAATACTCTTAGGGCTCCTAGGAACCTATCTATAAAACATAGTGTAGAATACTCTTAGGACTCCTAGGAACCTATCTATAAAACATAGTGTAGAATACTCTTAGGACTCCTAGGAATTGATCTATAAAACATAGTGTAGAATACTCTTAGGACTCCTAGGAACCTATCTATAATACATAGTGTAGAATACTCTTAGGACTCCTAGGAACCTATCTATAATACATAGTGTAGAATACTCTTAGGACTCCTAGGAACCTATCTATAATACATAGTGTAGAATACCCTTAGGACTCCTAGGAACCTATCTATAATACATAGTGTAGAATACTCTTAGGGCTCCTAGGAACCTAACTATAAAACATAGTGTAGAATACTCTTAGGACTTCTAGGAGCCTATCTATAAAACATAGTGTAGAATACTCTTAGGACTCCTAGGAGCCTATCTATAAAACATAGTGTAGAATACTCTTAGGACTCCTAGGAACCTATGTATAATACATAGTGTAGAATACTCTTAGGGCTCCTAGGAACTTATCTATAATACATAATACATAGTGTAGAATGGTTCGGTCAAACAAGTTCAGTATAAACCACACTATAAATTGGCTTAAAACTGTCAGGACCCCTAGGAACCCATCTATAAAACATAGTGTAGAATACTCTTAGGACTCCTAGGAACCTATCTATAAAACATAGTGTTGAACACTCTTAGGGCTCCTAGGAACCTATCTATAATACATAGTGTAGAATACTCTTAGGGCTCCTAGGAACCTATCTATAAAACATAGTGTAGAATACTCTTAGGGCTCCTAGGAACCTATCTATAAAGCATAGTGTAGAATACTCTTAGGACTCCTAGGAACTTATCTATAACACATAGTGATGGATGTGATCACTTCCACGTTTAATTGTATTCAGGGCCGTGTCATCTATATCAGATCCAAGTGGTTGCTCCATCTAAAAACAAGCACATTGTGATGTTTATATCAGAGCATAGCTTTATAATACATAGGACAAGCATGGATAGATGGCAAAGCAACCACCAGATCTTCCACCAACCACTTAGGCTTCATCTCACCATAAACCTTTATTGGTCACCATTAAATGAAATACAAAGAATGACTTATGAATATATTGGTTTCAGCAATGCCTTCTGTTGCTTTGTATCATAGGTAGTGGCCAGCAGGACAGATGTTTCCTCTAGACACCATTTATGACCATACATTGTTTTCATAGGAAATCTCATTGGATTATATCTGTACTAACTGAAATCCACTTGCTATAGGTCAATGTTGCCTGTAGGAGGGGCTATACTACCACTGAGGAGAATATCTTTGGACTCAAAACGTCATCTATGTAACTCAAAGTGCATTGAACTCTCCCGGGTTGGTCTGAATTTTTAGTCTTATTATAGCATCAAGATTTTTTTCTTTTAGACAACCTCGTACCGTAGCGTTCGTACATATTAACCAGGTTAAATATTGATATTGAGGATTTTCCTTGGAAATTTACAAGTAAAAGAGAACTAAAGAGTGTGTCCATATGTGATTGGAGGTCAGGCGCTTACTTGTTATGGGAGTATCACAAACAGGCAAGTTACCCAACATTATAGAAGTCAGACAGGGATAGAGATCGGGGAGTGAAGGATAAGATCAAGCTCAAAGCTATCAAATACTTCACAAAAGTAACCAATGACGTTATTGCTTATATTTAAAGGGCTATTTGGGACAATAAACCACGCACAGGTCTTATGGACCACTGGTATGGTATCTCAGATAGCCAGGAACATGCAAAATGAAGCCTCTGTGTGCCATAAGGACATGTGGAGGACCCGTTCCTGAAGAAGATGGAGGCGGTGAAGGGAGGGTTCTCTCACAGCATTGGGATGCCCCCAGTGCTGTTTGAGTGCTAGGAACCACCCCCAGTGCTGCGGGGGAACTCATTTACATACCGGCGAAAACCGGGATTTCTATGGAACGGCGGTGTGAAGACATCTTAAGGTAGGAGAAGAATTGCCTTTCTTAAGGCTATTCCTAAGTGTTAGCAAGAAAACATTTGATTTTAATGGTAGAATCCCTTTAAGGAGACCTTCACAGATGGGTAGGTACTATAAAGAGGGTTAATCATTTGAAATTTAGTTTTTTAACTAAAGACACATTGGCTATTCTAGCTCCTACTTTTGGTGTTCTTCTGTTTATTTTAAATATATTGTTTTTTCCATATATGTAAATGAAGCTCGAGGAGCGCAGAAGATGTTCCCCCTATGCTCCGAGCACAGCAGTGCCATACCGGAATGCCGCCTCCTGGCCCTTTCCTTCACGCCCCTTTCATGTAGCTTTCTTCTCTGCGTCCTCCTCTTGGTTGTGTCACCAGCCGCCGCTGTCTTCTGCAAAATCCAAATCCTGCGCATGCGCTGTGTGCTCATGTAGGAGGCAATCAAGATGGCTGGCGGATCTGTTGCGCCACTACTGTCCATAATGTACAACTTGGTGTCTGTCGTAAAACTCCTCAAAATCTTATCTAAAAATATCGAGAAAATAATTGAGCCCCTCCTCAAAACTATCAGGCGGCCGGGTGGATTAACCAAATCTTTGTTCTCCACATTAACAATTGGTCCTTTATATTCTACAGTAGGGTCCATTCTGTGGTGAAAACCCACAACACAGACACGCCACGATTTCCAAAACCGGCATGTGGTTAGTGGTGGTTAGTACTTACCAAAAGTAATGAATCGGTGACCGAGTCATTGTTTAGAAGGTTCTGCATATTAAAGCCAATGGGGATTGCCAAGTATCATAACGTTGGTATGTCCCATGTGACTGTTGAGGCCCAATGGCAGGTCTCAACGATGTCCCCGGGGGGCCTCACATCAACCGGAAGGCCAAAAGAGGCTGGAAGAGGAACGTGGGGGACTGTTGGATGCTACAAGGGAGCCCAAGGGAGTTGGGACAAGGGGAATATATTGTTTATTATGATGCCGCACCCCCCTGGGCCTCCACTTATTATACAGTGAGGTCTGAGGAAGATGCCAAAAGACGGGGGAGCCTCGTGAGACTTGGCATGTGATTGGCAAGACTTTGAGGCTTAAAACTGGTGACATTTTTTCATGGACATTCTTCACAATTTTGGTGGTTTGCAATTTGTGAAGAACAACAATGTATCTCTTAGTTTTTTTATTTCATAGTCTGAATACATCAATACATATGGAAGAAAGAAGTGGAAGCTTTAAGAAGAAACAATGCATATAGGTAAACAAGAAGGCCATCGAAACCCATCCCGTTTCATCTGTTCCCACAAGCTTCCATCACCCATCATCCTTCCTTAACACCCACTCACCCAAACTCCGCAGTCATCAACCATCAAAAACCGTCCACCATCGTCCAAAAATCTATGCAAAAAGATCATTTCCAAAAATATAATGATGATCTCCTAAATTTTACGTTTTCATATACATTGACCGCTTTATTCTTCACGACATAGGAACTTGACATCGGTGAGACCGACGTCATCTCTCCAAAATCCCCGTTTTTCCTGGACTCTGGTTTGGATTCCGCGTATTCCGTTCTCACAGTCATGGCTCCAGGGTCCATAATCTCCCCAGGACAGGCCATTCCCCTCTACGACAGAGTCATCAGAGCAGGTGAACTTGATGTTATTGGCGCCTGTCTTATCTGTCTTGCTTTTAGACTCAACTCTCAGGCTAAAGTTTTTGAGATATCCTGATTCACACCAGAATACGGGACCCCAGGAGCCAAATCTAAGGAAAAAGCAAAAAATAAATCACAATGCAAACTCACATTGTCTGGTCATCCAGTTTGTAAAAAATATATCTATTGAGCTTGTGTAAGCATCTAATCCCAAGGAAGGAGAGTAGATATGGACGGTGCAGAGGTAACAATCATATTTGAGCCCTGGTTACTGGATGTCATAAGGTCCCTCACCACCAGGAATCCAGGAATAGAGACACTTGGTGGAGACCTCCTAAAATACGAATGTGGTCCAAGAACTACAAGCTATATATAAAGCTGGATCTCTCTAGTTCATGGATACCAGAGGTCCTACAGGACCATATCTGCTCCTTCTAAAAAGATTTTGCTCTGCTTAATAGAGGGTCCAATCGAGATACACCGTAATGGGGTCATATGGGAAGAGGGTGCCCAAATGATAGGTTATCTTAAGGTTGAGTCTTAAACATGATCATGTCCTGGTACTTACGCTCCTTCAGTGCATTTAATGATCTTCACCACTTCCGAAGACATTTTTTCGGTGCAATGCAGAGCGATTCCATTCAAAGCTGTGTCATCTAAAGCTGCCTGACGCTGATGTACCTAAGATTAGGCGGAATTTTACACCACATCAGTATAATGGACGTGATAAATGGATTGAATCCAACATCTGTTCTAGTCTTTGTCTCCCTGCTCATTGCCCATACATCTGTCCTACGATCTGGATGTACAGCCATATAAGTCCTTGTTGATGGTCCTAGATATGTCCATATATCTATCCTTGTTCCTGCCTGTACATTGTGCCAATTCCTTGTTTGCACACTCTCCCTAATCCCTATCTACACGAGTACCAGTCCTTAAATCATTATTATTGTAAAACACTAAGTTCATACATCCGCTCAGGTTTCCGTTTTTCGAGTCCTTATGGCCCCCCTGGCTTAAGGGCCTGGTTGCAAGTGCGACCACTACAACCTCTATGGCCACACCACTGCTAGTCCATGTCTAATTCATCCAAACTAGTTCTGTGTAATCATCTGTTCTAGACCTCATCTATACATCAGGTTCAGTTCTTGTCAACATATAAGTTCTAATCCTTATCTATATATTTGTCTAGTCCTATACTAGTCCTTCTTTATACGTCCACCATTGTCTCTTGCTATAAGTCACCATAGTCTGTTGCTATATGTCCACCATAGTCTCTTGCTCTACGTCCACCATAGTCTCTTTCTCTACATCCACCATTGTCTCTTGCTATACGTCCACCATAGTCTCTTGCTATACGTCCACCATAGTCTCCTGCTATACGTCCACCATAGTCTCTTGCTCTACATCCAGCATAGTCTCTTGAATTACATCCACCATAGTCCCCTGCTATACGTCCACCATAGTCTCTTGCTCTACGTCCACCATAGTCTCTTGATCTACGTCCACCATAGTCTCCTGCTATACTACATCCACCATAGTCTCCTGCTATATGTCCACCATAGTCTCTTGCTCTACATCCACCATAGTCTCTTGCTCTACATCCACCATAGTCTCTTGATCTACGTCCACCATAGTCCCCTGCTATACGTCCACCATAGTCCCCTGCTATACGTCCACCATAGTCTCCTGCTATATGTCCACCATAGTCTCTTGCTCTACATCCACCATAGTCTCTTGCTCTACATCCACCATTGTCTCTTGCTATATGTCCACCATAGTCTCCTGCTATACGTCCACCATAGTCTCCTGCTATACGTCCACCATAGTCTCCTGCTATACGTCCACCATAGTCTCTTGCTCTACATCCAGAATAGTCTCTTGATCTACATCCACCATAGTCCCCTGCTATAAGTCCACCATAGTCTCTTGCTCTACGTCCACCATAGTCTCTTGCTCTACATCCAGAATAGTCTCTTGATCTACATCCACCATAGTCCCCTGCTATAAGTCCACCATAGTCTCTTGCTCTACGTCCACCATAGTCTCTTGATCTACGTCCACCATAGTCCCCTGCTATACGTCCACCATAGTCTCCTGCTATACGTCCACCATAGTCTCCTGCTATATGTCCACCATAGTCTCTTGCTCTACATCCACCATAGTCTCTTGCTCTACATCCACCATAGTCTCTTGATCTACGTCCACCATAGTCCCCTGCTATACGTCCACCATAGTCTCCTGCTATATGTCCACCATAGTCTTTTGCTCTACATCCACCATAGTCTCTTGTTCTACATCCACCATTGTCTCTTGCTATACGTCCACCATAGTCTCCTGCTATACGTCCACCATAGTCTCCTGCTATACGTCCACCATAGTCTCCTGCTATACGTCCACCATAGTCTTTTGCTCTACATCCAGCATAGTCTCTTGATCTACATCCACCATAGTCCCCTGCTATACGTCCACCATAGTCTCCTGCTATACTACATCCACCATAGTCTCCTGCTATATGTCCACCATAGTCTCTTGCTCTACATCCACCATAGTCTCTTGCTCTACATCCACCATAGTCTCTTGATCTACGTCCACCATAGTCCCCTGCTATACGTCCACCATAGTCTCCTGCTATATGTCCACCATAGTCTCTTGCTCTACATCCACCATAGTCTCTTGCTCTACATCCACCATAGTCTCTTGATCTACGTCCACCATAGTCCCCTGCTATACGTCCACCATAGTCTCCTGCTATACGTCCACCATAGTATCTTGCTCTACATCCACCATAGTCTCTTGATCTACGTCCACCATAGTCCCCTGCTATACGTCCACCATAGTCTCCTGCTATACATCCACCATAGTCCCCTGCTATACGTCCACCATAGTCTCCTGCTATACGTCCACCATAGTCTCTTGCTCTACATCCTCCATAGTCTCTTGCTCTACATCCACCATAGTCTCTTGCTCTACATCCACCATAGTCTCTTGATCTACGTCCACCATAGTCCCCTGCTATACGTCCACCATAGTCTCCTGCTATACGTCCACCATAGTCTCTTGCTCTACATCCTCCATAGTCTCTTGCTCTACATCCACCATAGTCTCTTGATCTACATCCACCATAGTCCCCTGCTATACGTCCACCATAGTCTCCTGCTATACGTCCACCATAGTCTCTTGCTCTACGTCCACCATAGTCTCTTGATCTACGTCCACCATAGTCCCCTGCTATACGTCCACCATAGTCTCCTGCTATACGTCCACCATAGTATCTTGCTCTACATCCACCATAGTCTCTTGATCTACATCCACCATAGTCCCCTGCTATACGTCCACCATAGTCTCCTGCTATATGTCCACCATAGTCTCTTGATCTACGTCCACCATAGTCTCCTGCTATACGTCCACCATAGTCTCCTGCTATACTACATCCAGCATAGTCTCCTGCTATATGTCCACCATAGTCTCTTGCTCTACATCCACCATAGTCTCTTGCTCTACATCCACCATAGTCTCTTGATCTACGTCCACCATAGTCCCCTGCTATACGTCCACCATAGTCTCCTGCTATATGTCCACCATAGTCTCTTGCTCTACATCCACCATAGTCTCTTGCTCTACATCCACCATAGTCTCTTGATCTACGTCCACCATAGTCCCCTGCTATACGTCCACCATAGTCTCCTGCTATACGTCCACCATAGTATCTTGCTCTACATCCACCATAGTCTCTTGATCTACGTCCACCATAGTCCCCTGCTATACATCCACCATAGTCTCCTGCTATACGTCCACCATAGTCTCTTGCTCTACATCCACCATAGTCTCTTGCTCTACATCCACCATAGTCTCTTGATCTACGTCCACCATAGTCCCCTGCTATACGTCCACCATAGTCTCCTGCTATATGTCCACCATAGTCTCTTGCTCTACATCCACCATAGTCTCTTGCTCTACATCCACCATAGTCTCTTGATCTACGTCCACCATAGTCCCCTGCTATACGTCCACCATAGTCTCCTGCTATACGTCCACCATAGTCTCTTGCTCTACATCCTCCATAGTCTCTTGCTCTACATCCACCATAGTCTCTTGCTCTACATCCACCATAGTCTCTTGCTCTGCATCCACCATAGTCCCCTGCTATACATCCACCATAGTCTCCTGCTATACGTCCACCATAGTCTCTTGCTCTACATCCACCATAGTCTCTTGCTCTACGTCCACCATAGTCTCTTGCTCTAAGTCCACCATAGTCTCTTGCTATACATCTAAATTATTGAATCTGCAAACATTACTCACTTTGATTTGGAAGCCTCGGATTTCAGTTCCTTCATCACAAACCTCCATAACACCCCAGGAACCCTCTAAATCTCCATTGGGAACAGATATGATGGTTCCAGATGCCACTAAGTTCTGCAGAGTTACCAAGAGCAGAAGGACGGGCACCATCTTGTCTTCTCTAGGAAGGTCTCACTATCATGTAAAGCTGCTGGTAGATAATCAGGTCTTTGCCCAAAACTTTCTCATATATATATCTTACAAGACACTTGACCAATTACTTAAGATTGCATCTGACTTCCTGATTCCGACAAAACATTTTGTATATTCCTTCCCTTTTCGTTACTCCTTAGTCATTATTACTGTAATACAATATTTTAGAACCGGGGTTTCCAGTTATTGACATTTTGGTGTCCACAGCAGGAGTGGCAAAAATTCCTTCCTCCATTATAGGGACTGTACTTGGATTCCAGGATCATCAGTAACCCTGGATAACCCCCTATATACGTGGCAGAATAGGATGCCCGAGGGTTTCTTGCTAAAGATGGTGAACCCCACAAGACTAGCCGTGTACATTGTATGGTGGCTGGGCCCAATGACTTCAAATTCTAAAAACCCAGAAAACACCTTAACAAAAATGTTTTTACTGTGCAGGACTAGTAAATGCTGAAACTCCTCGACATATTAGGTATAGATATAATCGTACTGTCCACGGAAATAAGGGTCACATGTTATTTGTGTTATTCCGTGAACGGCAGAGGGTTAGAATCCGGTATTGTTCCCATTCTCCAAAATGAGGTAATTGAAAAACACAATTCATCCCCTTAAAAACTAAACCCGGGAAGAGGGGGGGGGTTAGTTTTTAAGGGGATGAGTTGTGTTTTTCAATGACCTCAAAATGGAGATCTTAGCTGATGCACTGTCTGGTCTCACAAGCTCTTGACTTTTCAGGTTACACATATAAGCTCCTGGATATTCTGTAAGCAGCCGAACTAGAAGAAGTGTTTGTCCTCTTTGTAATGAACTTCCTGATGAGAATCCAAGTCCCGGGGAGTGACAATAGACGGACAGTTCACATGTAGACGGCTCAGTGATATTTCCTCTTACCTGAAGCCTCAAGTGTCATAAGATTATATTATATAATGTGAAGGGAAATATTCAACTACATTGTGATAAATGAGGAAGTTGCAGGTCAGTGGCGTCTCCTGGCTGTAACCACAAAGTGCCACGACAGATACATAGTTACATAATTAGCACGAATAAACAAAGACATATAGTGGTAATATTATATCCATGCCGTGGGCCCATACCCCTTATAGTACATAATATCCTACTGGCCTTAGAGCAGCTGACTGACATTGTGCTGTTATATGACCAATGAGACAAGTGCACCCAGGTCCTTCTGTACCAGGGACTCTTACAGCTTTACTCCCTCTAGGACATCATTCACATGTGGATTATTCTTAGGGCCTTCTTCAACTCTGTGGTTGCTTCAGCCATCTTTTTCGGTGTGGCCTGCTGGGGGAGCAGTATATCAACCAGGGACAGAAATAGACTTGACAGGCTGATCAGGAGGGCCAGCTCTGTCCTGGGGAGCCCTCTGGACCCAGTACAGATGGTGGGTGACAGAAGGATACTGTCTGTGGTGACCTCCATGCGGGGGAACAAATCCCACCCCATGTATGGGACCCTGATGGGACTTGGCAGCACTGTAAGTGACCGTCTGCTTCACCCCAAGTGTGAGAAGGAGCTATCGCAGGTCCTTCCTTCCAACCGCGACCAGGCTGTATAATCTACATCAGACCAAGTGCAGACACTCCGCACAGAGAACTAATGATTATGACTATGAAGTCTTCTTTCTTCTTCTGTTCCTTAGCTGCTATGGACTCCTAGTATATCTTCTCTTCTCAGCTTATGTGTGTCCTGTAATATATTACTGTGTATTATCCTGTATCTGTATTACTAGGCTGCTGTAACATACTGAAATGTCCCCACTGTGGGACTATTAAAGGATCTTATTACCCAGATGAAGAACTTTACATTTTGCCACAATGAACCTCATTTGCCATGTGGGTGCTGAAACAATCAGTCTGCTTATATCCTCCATAGACTGTACTGTACTACATAGTGCCATCTGTATATATACAGTACTACTACTCCCATCCTCCATAGACTGTACTACACAGCTTGTGTCATCTGTATGACAGAGGAGCCAACAGTGACAACATTCAGGTTATTCAGGGCTTTGCCGGCACCATTCTGTAGTAAGAATAGCTTACCGCTTGTAGCTCCACTGCTGTAAATGTGTGTGTCTGGTATTTATATATACACACACATATATACACATATAAATAATAATAATAATAATAATAATAATTATTATTATTATTATTATTATTTCTATAGCGCCAACATATTCCGCAGCTCTGTACAATTAGTAGGGTTCAAATACAGACAGAAAGATACATAACAAAGAAAGTCATTTCACACAATGGGACTGAGGGCCCTGCTCGCAAGAGCTTACAATCTATGAGGTAGAGGGAGTGACACAAGAGGTAGCAGGGGCGGCATTGCTTATACAGGGGTCAGACAATTCTGTAATAGAGGTGACTGTCATTACACAAACATAAGACTTTATGAGCCGTCACTAGTCGTGTCCTGTAACATGTGGATGGAGCTTGGACATATAGAGTTACCGTGAGATGGCCTCATATCATGTGGGGTAATGTGGGAGCGGGGACACACATATACACATATATACATATATACATATGTACATATATAGCTCCTGCACTACATTTAGCAGCTTTGATATGATTACTTCATATATATTGATTGATAGCTTATCTCGACACTACTGAATCATGTTCCTGATAGAGTGAATGTTGCCGCAGATTATAATACATCAAGGTGACAAATTCCTTTTCTATTGTTTATTCCCCTTTGTCAGATCTTTGGCACAGACTTGCTTCCCATTCAGTGTATAGGGACAGGATTAGGGCTAAACCACTATATAAGTAGATCTGCATCTTTCCTTCTATATTTATTGTCCCAAATTTGTCTGTACTCTGCTGGTGCAGTCACTGTGTACATACATTACATTACTGATCCTGTATTATACTACAGAGCTGCGCTCACTATTCTGCTGGTGCAGTCACTGTATACATACATTACATTACTTATCCTGTATTATACTCCAGAGCTGCGCTCACTATTTTGCTGGTACAGTCACTGTGTACATACATTACTTATCCTGTATTATACTCCAGAGCTGCGCTCACTATTCTGCTGGTGCAGTCACTGTGTACATACATTACATTACTTATCCTGTATTATACTCCAGAGCTGCGCTCACTATTCTGCTGGTGTAGTCACTGTATACATACATTACATTACTTATCCTGTATTATACTCCAGAGCTGCGCTCACTATTCTGCTGGTACAGTCACTGTCTACATACATTACATTACTGATCCTGTATTATACTCCAGAGCTGCGCTCACTATTCTGCTGGTGCAGTCACTGTATACATACATTACATTACTTATCCTGTATTATACTCCAGAGCTGCGCTCACTATTTTGCTGGTACAGTCACTGTGTACATACATTACTTATCCTGTATTATACTCCAGAGCTGCGCTCACTATTCTGCTGGTGCAGTCACTGTGTACATACATTACATTACTGATCCTGTATTATACTCCAGAGCTGCGCTCACTATTCTGCTGGTGCAGTCACTGTGTACATACATTACATTACTTATCCTGTATTATACTCCAGAGCTGCGCTCACTATTCTGCTGGTGCAGTCACTGCGTACATACATTACATTACTTATCCTGTATTATACTCCAGAGCTGCAATCACTATTCTGCTGGTACAGTCACTGTGTACATACATTACATTACTGATCCTGTATTATACTCCAGAGCTGCGCTCACTATTTTGCTGGTACAGTCACTGTGTACATACATTACATTACTTATCCTGTATTATACTCCAGAGCTGCGCTCACTATTCTGCTGGTGCAGTCACTGTGTACATACATTACATTACTTATCCTGTATTATACTCCAGAGCTGCGCTCACTATTCTGCTGGTACAGTCACTGTGTACATACATTACATTACTTATCCTGTATTATACTCCAGAGCTGCGCTCACTATTCTGCTGGTACAGTCACTGTGTACATACATTACATTACTTATCCTGTATTATACTCCAGAGCTGCGCTCACTATTCTGCTGGTACAGTCACTGTGTACATACATTACATTACTTATCCTGTATTATACTCCAGAGCTGCGCTCACTATTCTGCTGGTACAGTCACTGTGTACATACATTACATTACTTATCCTGTATTATACTCCAGAGCTGCGCTCACTATTCTGCTGGTGCAGTCACTGTATACATACATTACATTACTTATCCTGTATTATACTCCAGAGCTGCGCTCACTATTCTGCTGGTACAGTCACTGTGTACATACATTACATTACTTATCCTGTATTATACTCCAGAGCTGCGCTCACTATTCTGCTGGTACAGTCACTGTGTACATACATTACATTACTTATCCTGTATTATACCCCAGAGCTGCGCTCACTATTCCGCTGGTACAGTCACTGTGTACATACATTACATTACTTATCCTGTATTATACTCCAGAGCTGCGCTCACTACTCCGCTGGTACAGTCACTGTGTACATACATTACATTACTTATCCTGTATTATACTCCAGAGCTGCACTCACTATTCTGCTGGTGTAGTCACTGTATACATACATTACATTACTTATCCTGTATTATACTCCAGAGCTGCACTCACTATTCTGCTGGTGCAGTCACTGTGTACATACATTACATTACTTATCCTGTATTATACTCCATAGCTGCGCTCACTATTCTGCTGGTACAGTCACTGTGTACATACATTACATTACTTATCCTGTATTACACTCCAGAGCTGCGCTCACTATTCTGCTGGTACAGTCACTGTGTACATACATTACATTACTTATCCTGTATTATACCCCAGAGCTGCGCTCACTATTCCGCTGGTGCAGTCACTGTGTACATACATTACATTACTTATCCTGTATTATACTCCAGAGCTGCGCTCATTATTCCGCTGGTGCAGTCACTGTGTACATACATTACATTACTTATCCTGTATTATACTCCAGAGCTGCGCTCACTATTCTGCTGGTGCAGTCACTGTATACATACATTACATTACTTATCCTGTATTATACTCCAGAGCTGCGCTCACTATTTTGCTGGTGCAGTCACTGTATACATACATTACATTACTTATCCTGTATTATACTCCAGAGCTGCGCTCACTATTCTGCTGGTGCAGTCACTGTGTACATACATTACATTACTTATCCTGTATTATACTCCAGAGCTGCGCTCACTATTTTGCTGGTGCAGTCACTGTGTACATACATTACATTACTGATCCTGTATTATACTCCAGAGCTGCGCTCACTATTCTGCTGGTACAGTCACTGTGTACATACATTACATTACTGATACTGTATTATACTCCAGAGCTGCGCTCACTATTCTGCTGGTGCAGTCAATGTGTACATACATTACATTACTTATCCTGTATTATACTACAGAGCTGCGCTCACTATTCTGCTGGTGCAGTCCCTGTGTACATACATTACATTACTTCTCCTGTATTATACTCCAGAGCTGCGCTCACTATTCTGCTGGTACAGTCACTGTGTACATACATTACATTACTTATCCTGTATTATACTCCAGAGCTGCGCTCACTATTCTGCTGGTACGGTCGCTGTGTACATACATTACATTACTTATCCTGTATTATACTCCAGAGCTGCGCTCACTATTCTGCTGGTACAGTCACTGTGTACATACATTACATTACTTATCCTGTATTATACTCCAGAGCTGCGCTCACTATTCTGCTGGTACAGTCACTGTGTACATACATTACATTACTTATCCTGTATTATACTCCAGAGCTGCGCTCACTATTCTGCTGGTGCAGTCACTGTGTACATACATTACATTACTTATCCTGTATTATACTCCAGAGCTGCGCTCACTATTCTGCTGGTGCAGTCACTGTATACATACATTACATTACTTATCCTGTATTATACTCCAGAGCTGCGCTCACTATTCTGCTGGTACAGACACTGTGTACTTACATTACATTACTTATCCTGTATTATACTCCAGAGCTGCGCTCACTATTCTGCTGGTACAGTCACTGTGTACATACGTTACATTACTTATCCTGTATTATACCCCAGAGCTGCGCTCACTATTCCGCTGGTACAGTCACTGTGTACATACATTACATTACTTATCCTGTATTATACTCCAGAGCTGCGCTCACTACTCTGCTGGTACAGTCACTGTGTACATACATTACATTACTTATCCTGTATTATACTCCAGAGCTGCACTCACTATTCTGCTGGTGTAGCCACTGTATACATACATTACATTACTTATCCTGTATTATACTCCAGAGCTGCACTCACTATTCTGCTGGTGCAGTCACTGTGTACATACATTACATTACTTATCCTGTATTATACTCCAGAGCTGCGCTCACTATTCTGCTGGTGCAGTCACTGTGTACATACATTACATTACTGATCCTGTATTATACTCCAGAGCTGCGCTCACTATTCTGCTGGTGCAGTCACTGTGTACATACATTACATTACTTATCCTGTATTATACTCCAGAGCTGCGCTCACTATTCTGCTGGTACAGTCACTGTGTACATACATTACATTACTTATCCTGTATTATACCCCAGAGCTGCGCTCACTATTCTGCTGGTACAGTCACTGTGTACATACATTACATTACTTATCCTGTATTATACTCCAGAGCTGCGCTCACTACTCTGCTGGTGCAGTCACTGTGTACATACATTACATTACTTATCCTGTATTATACTGCAGAGCTGCGCTCACTATTCTGCTGGTGCAGTCACTGTGTACATACATTACATTACTTATCCAGTATTATACTCCAGAGCTGCGCTCACTATTCTGCTGGTACAGTCAATGTGTACATACATTACATTACTTATCTTGTATTATACTCCAGAGCTGCGCTCACTATTCTGCTGGGGCAGTCACTGTGTACATACATTACATTACTTATCCTGTACTGATCCTGAGTTACATCCTGTATTATACAGATGAGAAGAGCAAACTCTACATCCTACTAGGAGAAGACTCTCCACTGTGGAGATCTCTGCCCAATATGTGTCCACCTGCCACCAAATGAGGGTAAGATGAGACCCCAAAGATTATTATACCCCAAATCACCTATTCACCCACCTACACCCGCCCATAACCACCATATGTCCATTGTCCACCTGCCACCAAACGAGGAGAACAATGAGACCCCATGGACTGTTGTACCCCAAACCACCCACCGGCACTGACCCCTGGGGTGCACCATTTATAACAGAGGACTCTGCACATCTTCAATAGGACTTGGGCAACTTATATTTATTGGATTTTTTTTATTTTAATCAGAATTTCTCAGGTTTCAGGGACATTGCCTATGAAATTCCATTGTCGTTGACTGTGAAAATGGTGTCGCTTATAAAATATAAAAAAAAGAAATTGGCAGCGGAATGAGAACAGGTTGAGTCTCTTCTGAACAGATCTTCTTTCATTGAGGAGGAAGAATTTTCTAATAGATTGGTCCATGCCAAGATCTTGAGAGTTGTGAATATAGAGTGCACCTATATCCGGGGAGCCTCAGTTCCCCCTCCCATCGACTTGTCGACATTACATCCACCGCTGAATAGACAACATGCCGACCTTCCTTCTGCTCACCCTCTGTATCCAGGTTTCTATTGTAGGAGGTTGGTACATATGGGTTCCCTATGGAGGTCCACATGGTGCATGGAGCTCTACTAAACTGTGCCCGGAATGGTTTATCGCCACCGGCTTCAGGATGAAAGTGAGTGGTGGATTTTGCTTCTATATTTCCAAAATGCACAGATTAGATTATTAGATTTAGATGAATTTAGATTATTACTTTAGATTATTGGATTTAGATGAATTTAGATTATTGGATGAGTAGATTTAGATGATTAGATTATTAGTTTACAGCTAGGTTATCTAGGCTGGGTGTTATACTTATATCCTGTATATTGCGTTCAGGAGAACCATTGGAGGTTCCATTGGAGACAATTGGATACAATAGGAATTGAGACCAAGTGTATCAATTGCAACAAGAGCTGCCCTGACAATTCTGCTCTTTGATGTTCTTCTTGTTCTCCTGGTTTCCAGTCCTTACATTCTGTTCCAAAATGGAGATATTGAGGAATTAGATCACTAGTGTCAAGGAGCAGAATTGTGAAGACAGCTCTGAAGGTCTTCGCAGTAGAAAAGTTTCCAGATTTGGTCAAATTTTGATTTCAGAGGTTTGTCTCATAAAATCCTGATTCTTTTCTTAGGTAGAAAGACACGCCTTCCTAGACATCTCAGGAGTCAATGCCATTTATTTGCTTTGCACGAGGCCTTTATCGGAAGATGTTGTCGTCATAAGTTCCGGGCACGGAAGGTAAATACCCCCCCCCCCCCCGGTCTTCTATACATTGCCTTATCCATTCTATAGGTTGCTTATACAAAACCAACACAGCCCTGTACATCTTTAGCCCTGCCCCTTGGCACGTGTCTATAATCTTAGTTACAGCTCTGAGATCCCCAGATTTAACCCCTTCAGTACTGCAATCACTGCTCATCCTTGTGGGATTTGCGTCTGACTCTTCTAACAAATAACCCCTCACATGCACTTCCTATTATGTAGGAATGTAATGCATATTTGGAACAGTCCCTTTACCTAAATGATGTCAATTTTTAGGGCAATCCTGGTAAAACGTTGCATTGGGCATAGCCTTACCAGTTCAGTCCAGTAGATCCCAGACTGCCACCAACTGGACTGGAGAGGTTAGAGGGACCTTGGCTGTGATCAGAGCTATGGGTCCTGGATTTGGGGTCTGGTCTGGATTAGAAGGGTCATCTAGACTTTATAGACATTGTAAGATTTACTGCGAATATCATCTGAGATCACTGTTGTGTGCAATTTCCTCCATTCCCTGTGAAGTTTTTCTAGAAAACACAAAATACAAACAGAAAATTTGCATGAAGAATTTAATTCTGAGAAATTCTTGCTACATGATAAACCACACTACAATGAAACCAACCCCATGATAAACTGAAGTATAAAGACCATGCTCATCACCATTCAAGCCCAACAAACCCCACCCAATGCAAGTCACACCCCAACAAATCCCAAAGCTGGATTGGACCCAAATATTCCAAATTTATATATATCATCCCAGGGGACTATAATGTCTGCCACATTATATTATGGGGTCTCTTCAGATTCCAGAGTAAAGTAGGTGGAGTTTCAGGGGACAAAATTTTAAAAATATTCCTACTCACCTTCCATTGCCCCTTTACAGCCTCCTCATGGCCTCTGGCACTCTCCTGGTGATGTCATGTGCCTGGGGATCTGTGATTGGCTCACCAGTGGTCACATGGACACGCTGAGTGTCCCTTTCCGAGTTCTACTTCCGGCCCTGTTATCGGTATAAGATGGGCACTGGCAGCTCCGTACACCTGATTGGTCTGGGATCTGGCCGTCAGCACCGATCATGTATTTAAAGTCTATCCTAAGGACAACCCCTTTAAGAACAGTGGAAGCTCAATGACTCCCCTTCTTAAAGGGGTAACGCTAGATTTGCATTATTGATCAGACCCTCTAGGCTTCAAGATCCCTAGGAGGGGTCTAAAAATTAGACAAAAATAAGCCAATTTTAAAAAATTAAAAAAAAAAATCCCAAATCTCCTCCCTTTCCCTACAACACTTAAAGTGAAACACACACACATTAGGTTTCCCTACACCCAAAAATCTACAAACTTATAAAGATATTTTTCCCATATGGTGAAAGCCATAGAAGACAAAAAACATTGGCCACTCCAAGAACTTTTTGCAAAGTTTTATATGGAATAGTACCGACCCATGGTTGTAAAAACAAAGCCCCTAAGAGAGTCCTACAGACACAAATTTTCTCCAAATCCACCCCATTCTGAATTTTGTTTCCAAATGAAAATCAAAAAATGGGTGCGGTGGGAAGGGGTTAGCAAACTACTCAGTATATTATATAGGGTCATTGTGGGGTGACACCTAGGCCCAGAGACAGGGTGACTACTATCTGACATCCTTACGTTCACTGCGGAGCCCCATCATCAGTTTTCTTGTTTGCAGAGATAAGGAGGTCCTAACCTAAGGCTAAGGCTAGGTAGCAGGCCAATACCAAAAATAATAGGGGGGCGGGTAATATTTGCATTTAGTTGCATGAATTGCACTGGCAGGGCCTCGGCTTCCCAGTTTGTCCCCACAATGATGTTCCTGACTGTAAAATCCCTGGTGGTCCAGTGTGCCAAGGGGTTGTGGGCCCTCTCATTTGGGGGCCACAGTGTTGCCTTGTTCTTCTTTTCATAGAGATCGGTGTGAGTATGGGGTTATAAAACGGTCCAAAGAGTGCAAGGACAACACGGCACCAACATCCGACATGACTCTCACGTCCTCATTGTCACATGGACTCAAACTATTTTCTTCTTCGCAGGTTTGGTGATGTAGGAAACATATTCATGTGTGACCCAGGAACCTATATACAGGCCTTCTCCCTGAGGGTCGGAGGCAGACTTTTGGACTACATGGGCGTCACCAATATCAGGGTTCAATGCTCCAATGGAAAAATGCTGGAAGGAGATGGAGCCGATTATGGAGACTGGGGCAAATGGAGTGGCTACTGTACCTACGGAGTCATAGGACTTGTAACTAAAGACCAGAAACCCCAAGGCTGGTTCAAGGATGACTCCGCAGTTAATGACCTGCGCTTGGTGTGCAACAAAATCCTATTGTATTAGTGACCTCTGCTGTGACCTTGTAGTCACAATTATTTCTAGGTTCTGTTCTGTAGGTGGCGGCCACTAGTGGTTGGTCATATAACAGCACTGGAGGTGGATTGTTGGGGGTGGGGTGGGGGGGTCATTGTGTTCCTTATCAAAAAAATTGAAATTCTGAATAAAATTTGTATCATATCCCGTGTGTGATCTGTCTATAGAAAATCACTTATTGATTTTAAATTAAAAAAAATCCTGTTGGACCCCAATGATAATGGGAAGGGGAAAAGTACCAGCGAATGATACGGTAAGTGAAGAAAACCGCGAGAGCGGGGTCCCTGAGGCCAGTAGAGTGGACTATACTGAGGACGAGTCCGCTGTCCCAGACCACCGATAGAAGCCAATGGAACCACAATCACATCAGGGCTCCATGTCAGACCCAGGCAGCACCAGCAGTGTCCAGCAGGGGCAGATAAAGCTGCAGCCCCCCACTCATAGACTGCACAATACAGGCCGGGCCCAGCAGGTAACATACTGGTGACTGCTCCACATCCAGTGCACTACAGCCCCGGACCTTCATGTATACTAATACAGCAATATCTGGGATTAGTGACTGACATATAATATTACTACAGTATATACACTCTTACAGGGGAGGCTCACGGTGCGGAAGTGTAGAGATGAGGCAGAGCAGAGAGCGGCCGGGACAGCCCATTACTTCCTAGTACACAGAGAGGGCAATTATAGGGTTAAACTCCAGCTGAGGTCCCATCACCCAACCTGCACCCTGGACTCTGACATGTCCTCACATCACCGCAGTGACTCCTATCATCTGTCAGTGTGTCATTATCCTGTACCCCAAGTATCAGCCTGTCATTATCCTGTACCCCAAGTATCAGCCTGTCATTATCCTGTACCCCAAGTATCAGCCTGTCATTATCCTGTACCCCAAGTATCAGCCTGTCATTATCCTGTACCCCGAGTATCAGCCTGTCATTATCCTGTACCCCAAGTATCAGTCTGTCATTATCCTGTACCCCAAGTATCAGCCTGTCATTGTCCTGTACCCCAAGTATCAGCCTGTCATTATCCTGTACCCCAAGTATCAGCCTGTCATTGTCCTGTACCCCAAGTATCAGCCTGTCATTATCCTATACCCCAAGTATCAGCCTGTCATTATCCTGTACCCCAAGTATCAGCCTGTCATTATCCTGTACCCCAAGTATCAGCCTGTCATTATCCTGTACCCCAAGTATCAGCCTGTCATTATCCTGTACCCCCAAGTATCAGCCTGTCATTGTCCTGTACCCCAAGTATCAGCCTGTCATTATACTGTACCCCAAGTATCAGCCTGTCATTATACTGTACCCCAAGTATCAGCCTGTCATTATCCTGTACCCCAAGTATCAGCCTGTCATTATACTGTACCCCAAGTATCAGCCTGTCATTATCCTGTACCTCAAGTATCAGCCTGTCATTATACTGTACCCCAAGTATCAGCCTGTCATTATCCTGTACCCCAAGTATCAGCCTGTCATTATACTGTACCCCAAGTATCAGCCTGTCATTATCCTGTACCTCAAGTATCAGCCTGTCATTATCCTGTACCCCAAGTATCAGCCTGTCATTATCCTGAACCCCAAGTATCAGCCTGTCATTATCCTGTACCCCGAGTATCAGCCTGTCATTATCCTGTACCCCGAGTATCAGCCTGTCATTATCCTGTACCCCAAGTATCAGCCTATCATTGTCCTGTACCCCAAGTATCAGCCTGTCATTATCCTGTACCCCAAGTGTCAGCCTGTCATTATCCTGTACCCCAAGTATCAGCCTGTCATTATCCTGTACCCCAAGTGTCAGCCTGTCATTATCCTGTACCCCAAGTATCAGCCTGTCATTATCCTGTACCCCAAGTATCAGCCTGTCATTATCCTGTACCCCAAGTATCAGCCTGTCATTATCCTGTACCCCGAGTATCAGCCTGTCATTATCCTGTACCCCAAGTGTCAGTCTGTCATTATCCTGTACCCCGATTATCAGCCTGTCATTATCCTGTACCCCAAGTGTCAGTCTGTCATTATCCTGTACCCCAAGTATCAGCCTGTCATTGTCCTGTACCCCAAGTATCAGCCTGTCATTGTCCTGTACCCCAAGTATCAGCCTGTCATTATCCTATACCCCAAGTATCAGCCTGTCATTATCCTGTACCCCAAGTATCAGCCTGTCATTATACTGTACCCCAAGTATCAGCCTGTCATTATCCTGTACCCCAAGTATCAGCCTGTCATTATCCTGTACCCCCAAGTATCAGCCTGTCATTGTCCTGTACCCCAAGTATCAGCCTGTCATTATACTGTACCCCAAGTATCAGCCTGTCATTATCCTGTACCCCGAGTATCAGCCTGTCATTATCCTGAACCCCAAGTATCAGCCTGTCATTATACTGTACCCCAAGTATCAGTCTGTCATTATCCTGTACCCCAAGTATCAGCCTGTCATTATCCTGTACCCCAAGTATCAGCCTGTCATTATCCTGTACCCCGAGTATCAGCCTGTCATTATCCTGTACCCCAAGTATCAGCCTGTCATTATACTGTACCCCAAGTATCAGCCTGTCATTATCCTGTACCCCAAGTATCAGCCCGTCATTATCCTGTACCCCAAGTATCAGCCTGTCATTATCCTGTACCCCAAGTATCAGCCTGTCATTACCCTGTACCCCAAGTATCAGCCTGTCATTATCCTGTACCCCAAGTATCAGCCTGTCATTATCCTGTACCCCAAGTATCAGCCTGTCATTATCCTGTACCCCAAGTATCAGCCTGTCATTATCCTGTACCCCAAGTATCAGCCTGTCATTATCCTGAACCCCAAGTATCAGCCTGTCATTATCCTGTACCCCGAAACCTGTATTTATATTAATAAATAACTACAAAGTGTTGCATTACATTTTGCTTTAAATACACGGGTCTGCAAACAGCACAACGTGATCCGCACTCCAGAGCCGCCACATCTCAGTATCGCTCGTGGCCTTTCTCTATTATCCACGCGCTGCACTTCCCCTCGGGGCAGGATTGAGGTTTTACTTTCCAAAAGGTGATGAAGAAAAACCGGATCTACAATTATTGGGAAATTTATTCTGACATTTATGGGGCTACTGTAATATAATAGAGAAAGAAGAGGAATTTACTATAGAAGAGCTGGTGTTATATGGGACCGTATAGGTGAAAGTAAAACCTCACTCCTGTCCCGAGGGGAAGTGCAGTGCGTGGATAATAGACAATGGCCACGAGCGATACTAAGATGTGGCGGCTCCGGAGTGCGGATCACGTTGTGCTCGGGGTGTCGTAGGACGTGTCGGAGGGTTTGTTACTTACCTGAAAGCAATAACAGGACACGGCCGATGTGCAAATAATGGGAGGGAAACTATAGATTGTTTATAGGTAGAATTCTAATAATAATATGAATATTTCTCTGTATCGCCCCCCCCCCCCCCACATATAAGGGGGTTCATGTACCAGACACCACAGAATCATCAATATTACTGAGACAGTAAAGGCCAGAGATGGGAAAACTCTGAAGATTTGTTTTGGGTTCTGCCCAAAATTTAGTTTCAGGTCTAACTTATTTGGTTAGAACTAAAACTGAACTTATTATATTCTCAGGTTTCTTCAGTATATTGTGTGGGCCAGCGGAGGGGATATTACATTATGTGCGGGGCCCACTAAGGTGATAACATGCCCTGGAGGTGGAGTAATGTAAGGAACTTTCTGGATGGGTAAGAGAAGTGTATATTGTATTCAATAGGGGATGGTCAATTAATACAAGTGCTGGCCCAGACTAGAGATATAGATGTCGTGACTAGAACAGACTGGAGGGATCGGTGTAGTTACTGGTCCAGACTGGAGGGATCGGTGTAGTGACTGGTCCAGACTGGAGGGATCGGTGTAGTGACTGATCCAGACTGGAGGGATCGGTGTAGTGACTGGTCCAGACTGGAGGGATCGGTGTAGTGACTGGTCCAGACTGGAGGGATCTGTGTAGTGACTGGCACAGACTGGAGGGATCGGTGTAGTGACTGATCCAGACTGGAGGGATCGGTGTAGTGACTGGCACAGACTGGAGGGATCAGTGTAGTGACTGGTCCAGACTGGAGGGATCGGTGTAGTGACTGGAACAGACTAGAGGGATCGGTGTAGTGACTGATCCAGACTGGAGAGATCGGTGTAGTAACTGGCATAGACTGGAGGGATTGGTGTAGTAACTGGCCCAGACTGGAGGGATCGGTATAATGACTGACACAGACTGGAGGGATCGGTGTAGTGACTGGCACAGACTGGAGGGATCGGTGTAGTGACTGATCCAGACTGGAGGGATCGGTGTAGTGACTGGTCCAGACTGGAGGGATCGGTGTAGTGACTGGTCCAGACTGGAGGGATCTGTGTAGTGACTGGCACAGACTGGAGGGATCTGTGTAGTGACTGGAACAGACTGGAGGGATCGGTGTAGTGACTGGCACAGACTGGAGGGATCAGTGTAGTGACTGGTCCAGACTGGAGAGATCGGTGTAGTGACTGGAACAGACTAGAGGGATCGGTGTAGTGACTGATCCAGACTGGAGAGATCGGTGTAGTAACTGGCATAGACTGGAGGGATTGGTGTAGTAACTGGCCCAGACTGGAGGGATCGGTATAATGACTGACACAGACTGGAGGGATCGGTGTAGTGACTGGCACAGACTGGAGGGATCGGTGTAGTGACTGGCACAGACTGGAGGGATTGGTGTAATGACTGGCCCAGACTGGAGGGATTGGTGTAGTGACTGGCACAGTCTGGAGGGATTGGTATAATGACTGACACAGACTGGAGGGATCGGTATAATGACTGGCCCAGGCTAGAGATATCGGTGTAGTGACTGGCAAAGACTGGAGGGATTGGATGAACATCATCCTACAGTTCCATAGAGATGTAAACTCCATTAATCAGAGGGCTGTAAGTGATCAAATTTATTGCAGTGCCCCCAGAGGGTAAATCAAGCATTACAGAATGCACAATCAAATCCATGGGTTGTTCATGTCATTCTGACTTGGGGCAGGAGATGAAGATCCTCAGCATAGGACCCCACCTCCCTTAAAGGGATTGTCCGATGCCACATCCACAGGAAAAGTCCAACATTCAGAGCCCTCACAGATTGGCGACATGCAGCAGTGAATCTATTCCAGTAACAGGAGTAGACCAACTGCCCCCTCCACTGCCTAGTGGTGCTTATGGGGTATTGCAGTGCAAGTATCTGTATAATAGTCATACTATACATGTCCACTACCAGCTCTAGCACCCAGTGGCTGCTATAACAGAACGGTGCGAGGTCTGGGTGTCCCCAACAGATCGCATATCGACGACCTATCCGGTGGAAAGGTCATCCCTATGAAAATTCAATTAATTAGTTAATTTATTAATTAATTAGTTCAGAATTTCCTGTTAAGGTTTATGAATGAGCCTTTTCTACACTAAACAATCCCTTTAAGTTCTATAACCCTCTGCAATGACTTATGACGCCGAATCCTAACGTGTAAACAACAGGCCCTTTATGGTTGTGTTTTTGTAGATACTCTGCCATAAGAAGCAAGAACAGATCTATTCATGTCGTGTTCACACGTAGATACATGTGACGGCAGATGGGGACAGCGAGGACAGAACAGGGAACGATAGTAAACAGCGGGCAATGTTGTATAAGAAGATAACCAACCTGAATTATTCCCTTAGACGGCAATGGGGTATACAATAGACATCTGTAGTCAGGGTCTGGCCTGGTCTGGACACCGTGTGGGACTGGCCCACCAGAGTACCACAATAATGGTCCAACAAAAGACACCCAAATTTGAAGGGTGCAGTGGTTTATTTCCTAAGGTTGTTGGACATTATCTAGAGGGCCCAAGAAACCTCACCGTCTTGGGTCACTGGATAACGGGGCGAGCTGCTAATGTAAATGTACGGACAGAACACTAGCAATGCACACTTTATTCCCATAAACATGTCCCACTTTGATCCCCAAATTATTTGCATACAAATAATTATGCAAATCATTATGCAAATTGTATTGATCTCTGATTTCCCTAAATGGTCGGTTAGTTCAAATCTTCGCCTGTTAAGAGGATAAATCGCATCTTATTGGACAAATCTCCCAATGATAACATTTCCCCCCCTGTTCTAAATGAGTGTCGCAACATTTTGTAGGCTGTAAAGAACTGATAATGTTCATTTGTAGAATTTGCAGCGTTAAGAGAGACAGGACCGCGGGAATAGCCCTGATTTAGGATGGAGCTCTGGAAGTTTGAGGGATCTCAGTCTTGAAATCCAAGATGTCTCCGTTTTACGTTGTGTGATTGACATTAGATTTTTATCATCTTTGATATTTGACACAAGTTTAGGGCTGGCAATGAGGCTGACCGTGTATGTTTTTAACCTGTTATTAGTTTTTGTTATTTTTTAGGAATTTTGAGGGTTGGTGGGGGAGAAGGGTGGTCTACAAGTTTATGGGCCACTCCCCACCAAAAATAAGATAAGAATAAGCCTAGCACCCAACCATGATGGCCACACGACGACTTCATCCAAGGTTTATAGCCCCACCAGGGTCGGTAATAATACCTAAAGTCCTCTTCCAGTCAAGGGCATTACTCTAGGACCTGTTGGATACCCTACTCTGCACCCCTTCAATGTGTTATATGTCACATTTGTACTTTAGAGGACTTGGACAACTTTTAGTTACTGGAAATTTTTGTACTTTAAGCAGAATATATCAGGTCTCAGGGATGTTGTCGGTAAAATTCCATTGTCATTGACTATGGCAATGGTGTCGTTCTAAAAAAAAATTGGCAGAGGAATGAGAACAGGCTGATTCTCTTCTGAACAGATCTTCTTTCATTGAGGAGGAGGTATTATCCAATAGATTGGTCTATGCCAAGGTCTTGGTTGAGAATATAAAACATATATATCCCGGTGTCCTCCCATCAACTTGTCGATATTCCATCCACCATTGAATAGACAACATGCTGACCCTTCTTCTGCTCTCTCTTTATATCCAGGTGTCTATGGCAGAAGATTCGTTCATCATGGTTAAAAATGGAGGTCCACGTGGTGTCTGGAGCTCGACTAGAGTGTGTCCTGAAGGATCCATTGCCACCGGCTTCCAGTTGACCGTAAGTTATGGATTTGTGTTTTTGCTTTTTAACATTTTTCCAAAAATTAGCACTATGTCCATGTTATTAGTATTAGTTTACAGCTAGGCTATTTAGGCTGGGGATCACACCCGGGCTCCTCTCTGATCTGCTGACCCCAACTATTGGCACTTTATTCATCTATCGTGCTGTATATTTGGCGCAGTAGAACCTTTGGAGGTCCATGAGAAGGTATAGCATATAGACAGTTATATAAGACAATCAGGTAGAATAGGAATTGAGACCGGGTGTTCTGATCACAACCAGAGCTGCCCTGACAATTCTGCCAGTTTGATCTTGGGGATTCCTGTCCGTACATTCAGTTGCGAAAATTTTGTACATTTTTCAAATCCAGATATTGGGGAAGTGGATCAGCAGTATTGTATTGTCTGATTTCAATAGTGGTGAGCAGAACTGTGAATACAGCTCTGGAGGTCCCTGCAGAAGAAGAGTTACGTGACTTTGCCATATTTGGTTTTGGTAGTCTCATGAAATCCTGTTTGTCTTTTTAGGTAGAAGGATACAATTTTTTGACAGACAACACAGCAATGACTGCCATTAAAATCTTTTGCTCAAAGGTTTCATCTGTATACATTGAAGCTGTCATAAGTTCTGGGTTCGGAACGTAAGTACACCCCCCCCCCCCCCCCGGTCTTCTCAACATTGTCTTATCTATTACATAGGTTGCTTATACATTGGTAACACATCTGAGGTGCTAGCAATCTAAATTTCTATCTCCTCTAGCCACGTTCCAATTGCAGAATAGATTTTAGGTTTTGTCTGCTCAGAGTACGTTATCTGCAGTAATCTCCTGCGTTCACACTGTCCTCACTCTAAAGTCCTTATAGAAATATTAACTTAAAAAAAAAGATCCTTGCCCTGTGGAAAGCCACACTCCAAGGAACTCTACCCTATGACAAACCATGGAATAACAAACCCTGACTAAAGACAAAGCCAAACCCTCAATGAACTCCACCTCCATGGCAAGTTATGCTCCAATGAACCCCACTCCCATGACAAGCCACACCCTAACAAGCCCCTCACTCCCATGACTATCCACACCCCAACAAGCCCCTCACGCATGACAAGCCATGACCTAACAAGCCTCACTCCCATGACAAGAGATGACCTAATGAACCCCACTCCCATGACAAGCCATGCCCCAGTGAACCCCACTCCCATGACAAGCCATGCCCCAGTGAACCCCACTCCCATGACAAGCCATGCCCCAGTGAACCCCACTCCCATGACAAGCCATGACCTAACACGCCCCACTCCCATGACTGCCTATTTATACTGCCTATGTGCACATTATAACTACACAGTATATTATATATTGATGTATATATAAATATATATATATATATATATATATATATATATATTGGCATCAGACTGGCCCATTGTAAGGGCCCAGACAGGGCCGGGGCCGAACCACATCGCTAATGGAAAAAGGCCCAGTGTCATGTGCCACTGGGGTCCTATACAATAGAAGCCTGCCCATGGAAGATCTGTCAAAGTAACAATAATAACTTCTGGCCATTTCTGGCCTGTGGCTGACATCATATATTATACTGTGGTGGGGGCTGGTGCTGGAGAACATATTATACAGCATGGGGCCACTGTGGGGTATTATATTGTGTGGGGGTCTGGGGAGTATATTATACTGTGTAAAGTAATGTGGGGTATATTATATTGTGTGGTGGTCTGGGGAGTATATTATACTGTGTAGAGTAATGTGGGGTATATTATATTGTGTGGTGGTCTGGGGAGTATATTATACTGTGTAGAGTAATGTGGGGTATATTATATTGTGTGGAGGTCTGGGGAGTATATTATACTTTGTGAAGTAATGTGGGGTATATTATATTGTGTGGGGGTCTGGGGAGTATATTATACTGTGTAAAGTAATGTGGGGTATATTATATTGTGTGGTGGTCTGGGGAGTATATTATACTGTGTAGAGTAATGTGGGGTATATTATATTGTGTGGAGGTCTGGGGAGTATATTATACTTTGTGAAGTAATGTGGGGTATATTATATTGTGTGGGGGTCTGGGGAGTATATTATACTGTGTAAAGTAATGTGGGGTATATTATATTGTGTGGGGGTCTGGGAAGTATATTATACTTTGTAGAGTAATGTGGGGTATATTATATTGTGTGGTGGTCTGTGGAGTATATTATACTGTGTAGAGTAATGTGGGGTGTATTATATTGTGTTGAGGTCTGGGGAGCATTTTATACTGTGTAGAGTAATGTGGGGTATATTATATTGTGTAGAGTAATGTGGGGTATATTATATTGTGTGGTGGTCTGGGGAGTATATCATACTGTGTAGAGTAATGTGGGGTATATTATATTGTGTGGAGGTCTGGGGAGTATATTATACTGTGTAGAGTAATGTGGGGTATATTATATTGTGTGGGGATCTGGGGAGTATATTATACTTTGTAAAGTAATGTGGGGTATATTATATTGTGTGGTGGTCTGGGGAGTATATTATACTGTGTAGAGTAATGTGGGGTGTATTATATTGTGTGGAGGTCTGGGGAGTATTTTATACTGTGTAGAGTAATGTGGGGTATATTATATTGTGTGGTGGTCTAGGGAGTATATTATACTGTGTAGAGTAATGTGGGGTATATTATATTGTGTGGGTGGTCTGGGGAGTATATTATACTGTGTAGAGTAATGTGAGGTATATTATATTGTGTGGAGGTCTGGGGAGTATATTATACTGTGTAGAGTAATGTGGGGTATATTATATTGTGTGGGGGTCTGGGGAATATATTATACTGTGTAGAGTAATGTGAAGTATATTATATTGTGTGGTGGTCTGGGGAGTATATTATACTTTGTAGAGTAATGTGAGGTATATTATATTGTGTGGTGGTCTGGGGAGTATATTATAATGTGTAGAGTGATGTGGGGTATATTATATTGTGTGGGGATCTGGGGAGTATATTATACTTTGTAAAGTAATGTGGGGTATATTATATTGTGTGGTGGTCTGGGGAGTATATTATACTGTGTAGAGTAATGTGAAGTATATTATATTGTGTGGTGGTCTGGGGAGTATTTTATACTGTGTAGAGTAATGTGGGGTATATTATATTGTGTGGTGGTCTAGGGAGTATATTATACTGTGTAGAGTAATGTGGGGTATATTATATTGTGTGAGTGGTCTGGGGAGTATATTATACTGTGTTGAGTAATGTGGGGTATATTATATTGTGTGGAGGTCTGGGGAGTATATTATACTGTGTAGAGTAATGTGGGGTATATTATATTGTGTGGGGGTCTGGGGAGTATATTATACTGTGTAGAGTAATGTGGGGTATATTATATTGTGTGGGGGTCTGGGGAGTATATTATACTGTGTAGAGTAATGTGAAGTATATTATATTGTGTGGTGGTGTGGGGAGTATAGTATACTTTGTAGAGTAATGTGAGGTATATTATATTGTGTGGTGGTCTGGGGAGTATATTATAACGTGTAGAGTAATGTGGGGTATATTATATTGTGTGGTGGTCTAGGGAGTATATTATACTGTGTAGAGTAATGTGAGGTGTATTATATTGTGTGGGTGGTCTGGGGAGTATATTATACTGTGTAGAGTAATGTGAGGTATATTATATTGTGTGGAGGTCTGGGGAGTATATTATACTGTGTAGAGTAATGTGGGGTATATTATATTGTGTGGGGGTCTGGGGAATATATTATACTGTGTAGAGTAATGTGAAGTATATTATATTGTGTGGTGGTCTGGGGAGTATATTATACTTTGTAGAGTAATGTGAGGTATATTATATTGCGTGGTGGTCTGGGGAGTATATTATAATGTGTAGAGTGATGTGGGGTATATTATATTGTGTGGGGATCTGGGGAGTATATTATACTTTGTAAAGTAATGTGGGGTATATTATATTGTGTGGTGGTCTGGGGAGTATATTATACTGTGTAGAGTAATGTGGGGTGTATTATATTGTGTGGAGGTCTGGGGAGTATTTTATACTGTGTAGAGTAATGTGGGGTATATTATATTGTGTGGTGGTCTAGGGAGTATATTATACTGTGTAGAGTAATGTGGGGTATATTATATTGTGTGGGTGGTCTGGGGAGTATATTATACTGTGTAGAGTAATGTGGGGTATATTATATTGTGTGGAGGTCTGGGGAGTATATTATACTGTGTAGAGTAATGTGGGGTATATTATATTGTGTGGGGGTCTGGGGAGTATATTATACTGTGTAGAGTAATGTGAAGTATATTATATTGTGTGGTGGTCTGGGGAGTATATTATACTTTGTAGAGTAATGTGAGGTATATTATATTGTGTGGTGGTCTGGGGAGTATATTATAATGTGTAGAGTGATGTGGGGTATATTATATTGTGTGGTGGTCTGGGGAGTATATTATACTGTGTAGAGTAATGTGGGGTATATTATATTGTGTGGTGGTCTGGGGAGTATATTATACTGTGTAGAGTAATGTGGGGTATATTATATTGTGTGGGGGTCTGGGGAGTATATTATACTGTGTAGAGTAATGTGAAGTATATTATATTGTGTGGTGGTCCGGGGAGTATATTATACTTTGTAAAGTAATGAGGGGTATATTATATTGTGTGGGGGTCTGGGGAGTATATTATACTGTGTAGAGTAATGTGGGGTATATTATATTGTGTGGGGGTCTGGGGAGTATATTATACTGTGTAGAGTAATGTGGGGTGTAATATATTGTGTGGGGGTCTGGGGAGTATATTATACTGTGTAGTGTAATGTGGGGTACATTATATTGTGTGAGGGTCTGGGGAGTATATTATACTGTGTAGAGTAATGTGGGGTATATTATATTGTGTTGGTATCTGGGGAGTATATTATACTGTGTAGAGTAATGTGGGGTATATTATATTGTGTGGGGATCTGGGGAGTATATTATACTGTGTAGCGTAATGTGGGGTACATTATATTGTGTGGGGGTCTGGGGAGTATATTATACTGTGTAGAGTAATGTGGGGTATATTACATTGTGTTGGTATCTGGGAAGTATATTATACTGTGTAGAGTAATGTGGGGTATATTATATTGTGTGGGGGTCTGGGGAGTATATTATACTTTATAAAGTAATGTGGGGTATATTATATTGTGTGGGGGTCTGGGGAGTATATTATACTGTGTAGAGTAATGTGGGGTATATTACATTGTGTTGGTATCTGGGAAGTATATTATACTGTGTAGAGTAATGTGGGGTATATTATATTGTGTGGGGGTCTGGGGAGTATATTATACTTTATAAAGTAATGTGGGGTATATTATATTGTGTGGGGGTCTGGGGAGTATATTATACTGTGTAGAGTAATGTGGGATATATTATATTGTGTGGAGGTCTGGGGAGTATATTATGCTGTGTAGAGTAATGTGGGGTATATTATATTGTGTGGGGATCTGGGGAGTATATTATACTTTGTAAAGTAATGTGGGGTATATTATATTGTGT
Source organism: Leptodactylus fuscus (assembly GCF_031893055.1). Taxonomy (NCBI): domain Eukaryota; kingdom Metazoa; phylum Chordata; class Amphibia; order Anura; family Leptodactylidae; genus Leptodactylus; species Leptodactylus fuscus. Next base: position 8,965,739 of record NC_134269.1, read on the forward strand.
GGGGGTCTGGGGAGTATATTATACTGTGTAGAGTAATGTGGGGTATATTACATTGTGTTGGTATCTGGGAAGTATATTATACTGTGTAGAGTAATGTGGGGTATATTATATTGTGTGGTGATCTAGGGAGTATATTATACTGTGTAGAGTAATGTGGGGTATATTATATTGTGTGGGTGGTCTGGGGAGTATATTATACTGTGTAGAGTAATGTGAGGTATATTATATTGTGTGGAGGTCTGGGGAGTATATTATACTGTGTAGAGTAATGTGGGGTATATTATATTGTGTGGTGGTCTGGGGAGTATATTATACTGTCACGGAGCAAAGGTATACGTCTTCCTCCGGATGGTCTTTTGAATCAACACGGACGCAAGAGGTCGGGAGACAACAGCAATTTATTGTAATCCACAAAGTTAGTAGCCGGCGGCGGTCACATCAACCGTAATAACAATAAGTCCACAGAAGTCACAATCCAATGATAGCTTTGGTTCCTTGGTCCTGTAACTAAATCCTGGCTCTCTACAGAGCTGTGCACAGGCCGGCTAACACATACTAACTGCTAGCTATATACTAAGACTGTTACACCTATATCTGTGGGTGGGAAGGGCTGAGTCACAGATCCTTCCCCCCTCACCTATACCAAGGAGAGCAGACTCCCTGTCTACTATGGACAATGCACCATCCAACATCTTCTTGGAGACACTGATCAGATTATCTCCACCCATTGTCCTCACTGGTCCTCACTAGTTAGAGGTATTTGCATACAATGTGCTAACACACTAGACCCTAATCAGCCAACTACACATTGATGTATACAACAGGTTAGAGAATACATTCCACATGAAATATATATTACACATTGCCTATAGTATAGACTCTAACCATCCCGTGACAACCCCTCCCCCTCTCAAAACATGTGCATGACACAATTGGCCTACACAGGTAAATTGGGGAATGCACATCAGTCTCTATAGCTCATATGTCCTCCTGCCGGGATAACCCATCTGCGTTCTGGTGTTGGTTCCCTCGGCGGTACTGAATGGTAAAGTTGTAGGTTTGAAGGGCTGGCATCTGGCAGAAAATCCGGTCGATCCATGTTGGCGTCTCTCTGAGCTTGGCTTCGGGTCACTGCTCCCACAAAGTGGCACTGTAGATTTCCAACATCGTTGCCTAACAGAACATCGGCCGGCAGCCCGCTCATCACACCAATTGTGCATCGTTTTGGTCCATAACCATAGTCGAGTTCCACGGTAGCTTTAGGAATACATCTTTGAGTACCCCCTGCCAACTTGATAGAAATGCCAGGGCCCTCCTCTAGGGCCTCGGGTCGCACAACTCGGGGGTCCGCAACCGTTAGGAAAGCTCCCGAGTCCCGGAATCCAACAACTGTTCGGCCATCCAGTAGGACCTCCTGCAAGTGCTTCCTCTGAAGGTTTGCGGGATGTGTGGCGGAAGGCTGAATCCCATAGACCCCTGGAGGTGGAACAGATGGGTCATTCATGGAGTCATCTGGAAATGGGGCCAAACTTTCTGTCCTAGGGGTGGTTCCCAGGTAGTGAATAGGCCGAGATGCCACGGTGGCCCGTGCCCCCATGTTAGCAGGGCAACTAGCTTGCAAATGTCCAGGCCTCCCGCACCCAAAACATCTGCGCTCTAGCATTCTTCCAGTGGGTCGTTGTCTAGGGACAGGGTTGTTCATAGCTGGAGGCCGATGGGCTGGGGCAGGGGTAGAGGGGGAATTGTAATCCTGAGGCCGGACACGAAAGGTGGGTGGCTGGCTGAAGGGTGTCTGGCGGACTGTGGTAGTTTTCCGCTCCTCTGCAAACAACCTCTTCCACTGCGGCTTGATGGTCAGGCCCTCATCTGCAAGGGAAGCAGCTTGCTCCACTGTGGCTGGGTTCCGTTCCAGCACCCACTCACGGATCTCAGCGGGGCACTGGGAAAAGAACTGTTCCTTAAGTATGACTTGGAGGATCTTATCGACTGTGACAGCCTCCTCTCCTTCTAGCCAGCGCTTGCATGCTTGCTTCAACTTGTGGGCGAACATGTGGAAGGAGCTTCCCCCATTGTAAGACAAAGAGCGGAACTGAACTCGGTAGGTCTCTGGAGTGACTGCATAATACTTCTGCACCGCTCTTTTAATGGCCTCATAGTCCCGCTGATCACTAGGGTCCATGGCTCTGAGAGCTTCCGCAGCCCCATCTCGTAGGTGCCCCACCAGATACCGGACCCAATCCTTCTCTGGGACTTCCATCAGGTGGCACTGGTGTTCGAAGTCCTGAAAATATCCATCAACATCCCCAGCCGCTTCATCAAAGGTCTTGAAGTGTTTATGGGAGACATATGGTGGTTCTCTCACTGTTGGGCTGGGGGTCGGCGTTTGATTATAATTCCGCGTAGTTATCTCAGCCATTCGCCTTTCATGCGCCATTCTTTCCTTTTCATGCGCCATTCTCTGTTCCTCCTTCTCCGTTTCCTGAGCCCTCTGTAATGCTCTACTCCTTTGCTCTGCAGTTGCTCCTAGCCCCAGCACTGCCAATTCCTCCTCATACAAAACAACCCATCTGCTCTTTTGGGTCTGTACCTGCCACTCCTGTATCTCTACTGTCTCCTGGGGGCAGCCCTCCTCATGGTCGCTTTGCAGGGTCATCTCCTCCAGTGCCTCGATCAGTTGCTCTTTCGTTCTTCCCTGATAACTCAGGTTTAGTTCCCGGGCCCTTACTTGTAGACTTGCCATAGTCCAGTTCCTGTATTCTGAGGTTGTGGCTCCATTAATCGCTGGGCTGCTGTAGTCCATCTCGCTGTCCGCTGTTGATCCCACCGCTGCCAACCAGTTGTCACGGAGCAAAGGTATACGTCTTCCTCCGGATGGTCTTTTGAATCAACACGGACGCAAGAGGTCGGGAGACAACAGCAATTTATTGTAATCCACAAAGTTAGTAGCCGGCGGCGGTCACATCAACCGTAATAACAATAAGTCCACAGAAGTCACAATCCAATGATAGCTTTGGTTCCTTGGTCCTGTAACTAAATCCTGGCTCTCTACAGAGCTGTGCACAGGCCGGCTAACACATACTAACTGCTAGCTACAACTATATACTAAGACTGTTACACCTATATCTGTGGGTGGGAAGGGCTGAGTCACAGATCCTTCCCCCCTCACCTATACCAAGGAGAGCAGACTCCCTGTCTCCTGTGGACAATGCACCATCCAACATCTTCTTGGAGACACTGATCAGATTATCTCCACCCATTGTCCTCACTGGTCCTCACTAGTTAGAGGTATTTGCATACAATGTGCTAACACACTAGACCCTAATCAGCCAACTACACATTGATGTATATAACAGGTTAGAGAATACATTCCACATGAAATATATATTACACATTGCCTATAGTATAGACTCTAACCATCCCGTGACATATACTGTGTAGAGTAATGTGGGGTATATTATATTGTGTGGGGGTCTGGGGAGTATATTATACTGTGTAGAGTAATGTGAAGTATATTATATTGTGTGGTGGTCTGGGGAGTATATTATACTTTGTAGAGTAATGTGAGGTATATTATATTGTGTGGTGGTCTGGGGAGTATATTATACTGTGTAGAGTAATGTGGGGTATATTATATTGTGTGGTGGTCTGGGGAGTATATTATACTGTGTAGAGTAATGTGGGGTATATTATATTGTGTGGTGGTCTGGGGAGTATATTATACTGTGTAAAGTAATGTGGGGTATATTATATTGTGTGGGGGTCTGGGAAGTATATTATACTTTGTAGAGTAATGTGGGGTGTATTATATTGTGTGGTGGTCTGGGGAGTATATTATACTGTGTAGAGTAATGTGGGGTATATTATATTGTGTGGTGGTCTGGGGAGTATATTATACTGTGTAGAGTAATGTGGGGTATATTATATTGTGTGGTGGTCTGGGGAGTATATTATACTGTGTAGAGTAATGTGAGGTATATTATATTGTGTGGAGGTCTGGGGAGTATATTATACTGTGTAGAGTAATGTGGGGTATATTATATTGTGTGGGGAGTATATTATACTGTGTAGAGTAATGTGAAGTATATTATATTGTGTGGTGGTCTGGGGAGTATATTATACTTTGTAGAGTAATGTGAGGTATATTATATTGTGTGGTGGTCTGGGGAGTATATTATACTGTGTAGAGTGATGTGAGGTATATTATATTGTGTGGTGGTCTGGGGAGTATATTATACTGTGTAGAGTAATGTGAGGTATATTATATTGTGTGGGTGGTCTGGGGAGTATATTATACTGTGTAGAGTAATGTGAAGTATATTATATTGTGTGGTGGTCTGGGGAGTATATTATAGTTTGTAAAGTAATGAGGGGTATATTATATTGTGTGGGGGTCTGGGGAGTATATTATACTGTGTAGAGTAATGTGGGATATATTATATTGTGTGGGGGTCTGGGGAGTATATTATACTGTGTAGAGTCATGTGAGGTATATTATATTGTGTGGGTGGTCTGGGGAGTATATTATACTGTGTAGAGTAATGTGGGGTATATTATATTGTGTGGGGGTCTGGGGAGTATATTATACTGTGTAGAGTAATGTGGGGTATATTATATTGTGTGAGGGTCTGTGGCGTATATTATACTGTCTAGAGTAATGTGGGGTATATTATATTGTGTAAGAGTCTGGGGAGTATATTATACTTTGTAGAGTAATGTGGGGTATATTATATTGTGTTGGGGTCTGGGGAGTATATTATACTTTATAAAGTATTGTGGGGTATATTATATTGTGTGAGGTTCTGGGGAGTATATTATACTGTTTAGAGTAATGTGGGGTATATTGTATTGTGTGGAGGTCTGGGGAGTATTTTATACTCTGTAGAGTATGTGGGGTATATTATATTGTGTGGAGGTCTGAGGAGTATATTATACTGTGAAGAGTAATGTGGGGTATATTATATTGTGTGGGGTTCTGAGGAGTATATTATACTGTGTAGAGTAATGTGGGTTATATTATATTGTGTGGAGGTCTAGGGAGTATATTATACTGTGTAGAGTAATGTGAGGTATATTATAGTGTGTGGAGGTCTGGGGAGTATATTATACTTTGTAAAGTAATGTGGGGTATATTATATTGTGTGGAGGTCTAGGGAGTATATTATACTGTGTAGAGTAATGTGGGGTATATTATATTGTGTGGAGGTCTGGGTAGTATATTATACTTTGTAAAGTAATGTGGGGTATATTATATTGTGTGGAGGTCTGGGGAGTATATTATACTTTGTAGAGTAATGTGGGGTATATTATATTGTGTGGGGGACTGGGGAGTATATTATACTTTGTAGAGTAATGTGGGGTATATTATATTGTGTGGGGGTCTGGGGAGTATATTATACTTTGTAAAGTAATGTGGGGTATATTATATTGTGTGGGGGTCTGAGGAAAATGTTATACTGTTTCTATACACTAAATTCCTGCTTGCAGCTCTGTGTGCTCTGTCTGCATCACGGCTCCCTCACTATGATCTTGCACATACGTGTATTGCTCCACAGCCGTGTCATTCCAGATACAGTCTTGTGCAAGTACTGGCTATGGAGCAATTGGGACCTGCACAGTACTATAGGGGATGACTATACTGGGAACATACTCTGTAACGCCGGGTAGTCAACACATATGTAACATGTCAGTGAAGGAGCCGTGGTGTTGGCTATTAGCACCACAGTCCTACATGGTTTACACCCTGGTGTTAGAGTGTGTGGATTTAGTTGTGGGTACTCTCTTCTGTAGATGAGGGGTGGGGGGCACCAAGTTTGCAATTGCTTTTTTCTCCCTCAATGCCAATCTCAAATAGTGTCAAACTATTTTCTTCTTTTCTCTTCCACAGCTTTGGTACACCAGGAAAAGAATTCATGTGTGATCCAGGAACCTATATACACGCCTTCTCTCTGAGGGTTGGAGGCAGTGTCATAGATTACATGGGGGCCACCAACATAATGGTTGTATGCTCCAATGGAAAAATCTTGGAAGGAGATGGTTCTGATTGGGGAGAATGGGGTGAATGTAGTGAGTACTGTACATATGGAGTCAACGGCATTACATCTAAAAACGAGGAATACCAAGGGGTGTGGACGCCTGACTCCGGAGTTAATGATGTGAAGTTGCTGTGCCGCAATAGCCCATTGTTACTATAACTTGTGCAGTGACCTGGTAGTCACAATTATTTACACGTCTTATTCTGTAAGTGGCGGCCACTAGTGGCTGGTCTTATATTACAAAATTAGTGGTGTATTGTTGGGCAGGGGGTCGTAATCTGTTTTGTTTCTTACCAATCAAAGAGCTGAAATTCTGAATAAAATTTGTATCACATCAAATAAAACTATGCTGTGTGTTTATCCCATCCACCAAAACTCACTTATCCATTCATAAGTCGGCAAAAACCTGAAGGTAGAAGCTACAGCCCAAGTTTGTCCTCCCATGAAGGGAAACCCGTCAGTCCCACCAACGATGTTGGGTTCAATGGAGGCATCAAGATACGGTATAATCTTTGGGTGATACTAAGTACATCATACACAAAAGGGTTGTCTCACACATGAGCCCTGTCCATGTGTCCTATCGGGACATGTGGACATCAGAGCTTCTCTAGACGCCATCCATGTAATGCTACTTTTCCCCAAGGGTTGGTGGCAATGGCTTCAATATAAGAAAGGATATGAATATATAGGAAGCTGCCTATATATACCACCATCGGATACGTTGTCAATATATCAATAAGGGACCAATGCCTGCGAGGCCCTACAGATCAGCTGTCTATGTTAACCCCTTAAGGACTGAGACATTTAAAAATTTTTGCAATTCCTGCCCACGTTCCAAGATCCATAATTTCTTTAATTTTCAGCTCACAGTCACATGATTCTAATATCCCCGTGTAGTATACAGACTGTGTATACAAGTAATAAAGAAAGATAAGAGTTCAGGGGAAGTAGGGAAAGTATCAGTGAAGAGCGTAGACTAGATCACTCAGATACTGGGCCCTTCTGGGTCCAGGGGCCACAGGGTCGGTGTTATCACCTATACGGTCACATATAACACCAGCTCTTCTATAGTAAATTCCTCTTCTTTCTCTATTATATTACAGTAGCTCCATAAATGTCAGAATACATTTCCCAATAATTGTAGATCCGGTTTTTCTTTATCACCTTTTGGAAAGTAAAACCTCAATCCTGCCCCGAGGGGAAGTGCAGCGCGTGGATAATAGACAATGGCCACGAGCGATACTGAGATGTGGCGGCTCTGGAGTGCGGATCACGTTGTGCTCGGGGTGTCGTAGGATGTGCCGGAGGGTTTGTTACTTACCTGAAAGCAATAACAGGACACGGCCGATGTGCAAATAATGGGAGGGAAATTATAGATTGTTTATAGATAGAATTCTAATAATAATATGAATATTTCTCTGTATCGACCCCCCCACACACACACACACACACACATATAACGAGGCTCATGTACTGGCGCCATCAGACACTTTAGAGTTATCAATTTTACTGAAACAGTAAAGGCCAGAGATGGGGAAAACTCTGAAGATTTGTTTCAGGTCTCACTTGTTCCGATAAAACTGAAGTTGAAATTATTCTTCTCCGGGGTTTCTTCATATTCCAGAGTTTAATAAGTAGAGGCTCACTTGATTTCCGATCATTTTCCAGCCGATCCTGATCCCAATCGTGAAATTTGCTCAATCGCCAATCGGGATACGATCTTTCCCAATCTTGATCGCTCAACCCTAGTAATGAAATATTTATGAATAGGGTTGGGCCAATCTTGAGATTTAAGGATCATTTTTAAAATCCAATTTTCGATCATTTTCCAGCCGATCATGATCGTGAAATTTGTTCGATCGCTGATCGGGATCTGATCTTTCCCGATCCCGAACGCTCAACCCTAGCCGTGAGTATGTAAGTTTGTTTGTTTTTTGTTTTGTTTTTGTTCTCCTTCCCTGGGCCTCCATCTATAATACTGGAGTCTAAACAGGTCCCAGAGTATAATCATTTCATTTCCAGTTCATGGGTGACACCACCCAATGTGTCGTCTTCAGGTCAAACCTTAACTTTTTTTAAAACTAGGTCAAATTTGGTTCCATCTGGACCACTTGGAATTAATGGTGCTATATAAATAAACAATAATAATAATAATAATAATAATAATAACCACTTTACTCATCTCTAATAAGGATGTGTTGATTTCTGTGCCACTGTCTCGATTCTTCAGGTCCATCACAGGCCTAGAAAAATAAAAAAAGTGGTCCATCTCATGACAGATAACAATCGATCCCAAGGGACCTCATTGTGTAATATGCAGTTCATCACTGGATGAAAAAGTCGAGGAATTTTTGTCCAGGATTTCTGATGTACTCTCTGAACAGACACTCCGATACAGAGTTAGGGTGCTGATCATAGCAACTTAGTCCTTGCAATAGAAGAGGGGCCAGAAAAGGACCCAGATGTTGTAGAGAAGCAAAAGAAGTCTCCAGAGGACCATTACAGTCTCAGTCTAGTTTGTATTGGAACTGTATACATGTTCTCTGCAGCCCCTGAGGGAGAGGTGAATATTAGAGCCCACAATTCATAGTAGACAGCTGAAAGTGGAGTTGGGCTCCATAAGAAGCTGTACTCTGGAACCCATTTGGCATCCAGGTATTTGGGCCCCTGGGAATTCACTATGTTAAGCCCCATATTTCAACACTGGGAGAGTGATCCCCTATCACCATCATAGTCTGGGCATCCCTCATCTCAAGCCTGGGAATAGCCAATCAGTTGGATTCTACCATCCATATCACAAAAATTGTATGAGACAAGTTTTTAGAATAAATTTTCACTTTGCTTCAACTACAACCACTGGCCTTCTGAGTCGTTCCTTACCATCAGGGCCCTTCCGAACACCACCACACTGCTCATGGTGAGACAGGACTCCTCTCCAACTGGAAGCGCCCTTGGGGGGAACAACAATCACCACCGTTAGGTACCAAGCAGGACCTCCTTATCAGTGTCCAGCCAAGGACGTGGGATGGAGGAGTTCGGTTGAGTGTACTCGACCAACACTGTGACATCACCATATCACTACTAATACCCCCATCCTTCAGTTCCCTCCATTGGGTTGTGGCAAAATCACCACCTGCGTGCAGGGAAGGCAATGTTTCATTACCAGATGGGACCCATCCTCCCAACCAGGGTAAGCCATTGGTTGCACTCCCCCTCCCTCAGTTGAGCGACACTTTTGCACTTTTGATAATGTCTCAAACATTTCTAGAAATTATGTCAATTGTCACTCCCTTTTAATTAATATTTACTGACATCAGTGAGTACTAAGCGACTTGGCTTGGTGGCGCCACTTCTTTTTTATACCGCAGCATGCAGGCTTCTATCAGAAATGGTCATGGCGACATGTATATAATCACACAATGCTGGAAGAAACGGCCCCTTTCCATTAGCAATGTGGCCAGGGTCTTGATGGCAGTACCCCCTGTTCTGCCCTGATGGTGGCCCTGTCTGCAGCAGGGAGGCTCAAAGAGCGCTGAGACGGAGACATCACTACAGCTGGGGACTGCAGGCAGCAATATGGGATTGGGTGGGTAGGATCTTAAAAAAAAAGGAAGAAAAAAATTGCATATACTATATGGATTGAAATGTCACTGAGGGACCAGGGGGTATTATGGGTGGGCTACTTGAAGGGGGAAGTTGAGAAGTTATCTCTATCTGGTGTACAGGGCGATAACTAGAGCTGGTAACTATTGTACCTAGTTTCCAAAAATTATAGGATCAAACAAATATCAAGTTTTGGTTTTGCCACTTACAAATCCCTCTTCTAATAGCCTCCAGGTGCCAGAAGGTGCTAGAGGATGGGTGACATGGAGCACCGATTCTATTCACATAATAGGACCAGACCAATAGACTGCACTTATAGGGTATTGCAGCTTTGCTTTAATGACTTTTATAGGAACAACACTGCACATGTCGCCTGTCCACTAGTAGCTCCAGCACATGAACCTGTTTGGGGTCCGGGTGTCCCCAACAGATCACAGGAAAGTTCATCAGTATGAAAATTCAATACGGGACCTGAAAATCCCTTTAATTAGTTCAGATTTTCCTGTTAGGGTTTATGAATGAGCCTTTTCTACACTAAAGAATCCCTTTAAGTTCTATAACCCTCTGCAATGACTTGTGGACGCCGAATCTTAATGTGTAAACAACAGGCCCTTCATGGTTGTGTTTTGGTAGATACTCTGCAATAAGTAGCAAGAACAGATCTATTCCTGTCGTGTTCACACATAGTCACCTGTTACGCAAGATGAAGAGAGCGAGCCCGGAGGACAGAACAGGCAACAATAGTAAACAGAGGGCATTATTGTACAAGACGATGCAAATAATATAGACTGAACAAATATTACCCAATATTCTGCAATCATCTGTGAAACCTCAACCATGATCAGATTCATCACCAGCAACGATGGAAATTACTAACCTGAATTATTCTCTTATACATCAATGGGGTATACAATAGACTTCTGTAGTCAGGGTCTGGCTGGACTGGCCCTCTACGGTACCAGGGCTCTAACAGAGTGATGGTACTGCGAAAGACACCAAAATTTGAAGGGTTCTGTGGTTTATTTCCTAGGGTTGTTGAACATTGGGTCCTCAGAATCATTTCATCTGGTGGGCCCAAGAAACCTTAGTCCAACCCTGTTTTGGCTCACCTGATAATGGGAACGATTTGCCCATTCTTTATACAATTACAGTACCCACAACTGCAGTGATCAAGAATATGGTGAGTGAGCAGCCCAGTGCCTGGCATGTAAACAACACTGGGACAATGCTCCACAGTGGACCCCACACAGTATTATATGCTCCGCAGTGGACCCCACACAGTATTATATGCTCCACAGTGGACCTCACACAGTATTATATGCTCCACAGTGGACCCCACACAGTATTATATGCTCCACAGTGGACCCCACACAGTATTATATGCTCCACAGTGGACCCCACACAGTATTATATGCTTCACAGTGGACCCCACACAGTATTATATGCTTCACAGTGGACCCCACACAGTATTATATGCTCCACAGTGGACCCCACACAGTATTATATGCTCCACAGTGGACCCCACACAGTATTATATGCTCCGCACTGTCCTCCACAAGGTACTATATTCTCTGCAGTGGATCCCACACAGTATAATATGCTCCACAGTGGACCCCACAAACTTTTATATGCTCCGCAGTGGACCCCACACAGTATTATATGCTCCGCAGTGGCCTCCACATGGTATTATATGCTCCGCAGTGGCCTCCACAAGGTATTATATGCTCCGCAGTGGCCCTGTCAGGATCTGAGTTGTGTATAAAACGGTTGTGTGTTTTTTGGTCGTGTTCATCTGGGGATTTGAGTCGATGTCCTGGGGTTCTCTGGTCATTCTCTTTGCCACTGAACCGTTGGGATAGTGGTTGGGTCTCGGCCTTAGTGTCTACTTGAGCTTGCTTTGTGTCTCAGTGAATGCGAGATTCAGGTGTGTGTAATTGTCGTCATCCTATCAGGTCTTTCCGGGGGTCTGTATTAGGCTGACTGCTGGCTTCAGTCCTCAACAGTTTTCGTGGTTACCAGCTAGGATTCTTGGCCCAGTCTAGGAGGAGAGTTCAGTTGGAGCTGTTTCAGGAGCTGAATTGGAAGTGGTGTGAGTTTTGTTCTGTGTGATAGTCTGCTTTTCCTTCAAACATTCCTACTCAACCCCTGTCCTGCATTTCTGGCTGCCTCTCACTGTTTGGTATTAGTGAGTTTCTGTTTAGGGTTTCAGGTTTGTATTGCCCCTGTCCTGTGATACCCTTTCCTCACTACTCCACTCTTCCTCTCCTCTATACCTGTTGTGTGTTTGTGGTTGTGCTGCGCCTGTTAGTTCTCCAGCACATCCCATCCTAGTTGTTACTGTTTGCAGCTGCACCTATTTTTTCGTTAGGGGTGACCGCCTCTAGGTCCCCAGTCCCTAGCCTCTTTCAGGTCTACCTGTCTGTTAGGTCTTCACATTTACAGAGCCAGCAGTTGTTGGGGCCGAGCTTAGCTCGGGTACAGCTGACCGACACCCTCAGATAGGGCCTAATCAGCTGTCGTAGCGCTAAGGACGTCTTTCCTATCCCATTTCCCTAGTAGTGCTAGCACTATTCAATAACAAGGTTGTTGGGCATTAACACAACCATGCCAGGCCCCCATACAGTATTATATGCTCCATATTGTCCCCTACACAGTATAGTATGCTCTACAGGGAACCCCACACAGTATTATATGCTCCACAGTGGACCCCACACAGTATTATATGCTCCACAGTGGACCCCACACAGTATTATATGCTCCACAGTGGCCCCATACAGTATTATATGCTCCACAGTGGACCCCACAAAGTATTATATGCTCCACAGTGGACCCCACACAGTATTATATGCTCCACAGTGGACCCCACACGGTATTATATGCTCACAGTGGACCCCACACAGTATTATATGCTCCACAGTGGACCCCACACAGTATTATATGCTCCACAGTGGACCCCACACAGTATTATATGCTCCGCACTGTCCTCCACAAGGTACTATATTCTCTGCAGTGGATCCCACACAGTATAATATGCTCCACAGTGGACCTCACAAACTTTTATATGCTCCGCAGTGGACCCCACACAGTATTATATGCTCCGCAGTGGCCTCCACATGGTATTATATGCTCCGCAGTGGCCTCCACAAGGTATTATATGCTCCGCAGTGGCCCTGTCAGGATCTGAGTTGTGTATAAAACGGTTGTGTGTTTTTTGGTCGTGTTCATCTGGGGATTTGAGTCGATGTCCTGGGGTTCTCTGGTCATTCTCTTTGCCACTGAACCGTTGGGATAGTGGTTGGGTCTCGGCCTTAGTGTCTACTTGAGCTTGCTTTGTGTCTCAGTGAATGCGAGATTCAGGTGTGTGTAATTGTCGTCATCCTATCAGGTCTTTCCGGGGGTCTGTATTAGGCTGACTGCTGGCTTCAGTCCTCAACAGTTTTCGTGGTTACCAGCTAGGATTCTTGGCCCAGTCTAGGAGGAGAGTTCAGTTGGAGCTGTTTCAGGAGCTGAATTGGAAGTGGTGTGAGTTTTGTTCTGTGTGATAGTCTGCTTTTCCTTCAAACATTCCTACTCAACCCCTGTCCTGCATTTCTGGCTGCCTCTCACTGTTTGGTATTAGTGAGTTTCTGTTTAGGGTTTCAGGTTTGTATTGCCCCTGTCCTGTGATACCCTTTCCTCACTACTCCACTCTTCCTCTCCTCTATACCTGTTGTGTGTTTGTGGTTGTGCTGCGCCTGTTAGTTCTCCAGCACATCCCATCCTAGTTGTTACTGTTTGCAGCTGCACCTATTTTTTCGTTAGGGGTGACCGCCTCTAGGTCCCCAGTCCCTAGCCTCTTTCAGGTCTACCTGTCTGTTAGGTCTTCACATTTACAGAGCCAGCAGTTGTTGGGGCCGAGCTTAGCTCGGGTACAGCTGACCGACACCCTCAGATAGGGCCTAATCAGCTGTCGTAGCGCTAAGGACGTCTTTCCTATCCCATTTCCCTAGTAGTGCTAGCACTATTCAGTAACAAGGTTGTTGGGCATTAACACAACCATGCCAGGCCCCCATACAGTATTATATGCTCCATATTGTCCCCTACACAGTATAGTATGCTCTACAGGGAACCCCACACAGTATTATATGCTCCACAGTGGACCCCACACAGTATTATATGCTCCACAGTGGACCCCACACAGTATTATATGCTCCACAGTGGCCCCATACAGTATTATATGCTCCACAGTGGACCCCACAAAGTATTATATGCTCCACAGTGGACCCCACACAGTATTATATGCTCCACAGTGGACCCCACACGGTATTATATGCTCACAGTGGACCCCACACAGTATTATATGCTCCACAGTGGACCCCACACAGTATTATATGCTCCACAGTGGACCCCACACAGTATTATATGCTCCGCACTGTCCTCCACAAGGTACTATATTCTCTGCAGTGGATCCCACACAGTATAATATGCTCCACAGTGGACCTCACAAACTTTTATATGCTCCGCAGTGGACCCCACACAGTATTATATGCTCCGCAGTGGCCTCCACATGGTATTATATGCTCCGCAGTGGCCTCCACAAGGTATTATATGCTCCGCAGTGGCCCTGTCAGGATCTGAGTTGTGTATAAAACGGTTGTGTGTTTTTTGGTCGTGTTCATCTGGGGATTTGAGTCGATGTCCTGGGGTTCTCTGGTCATTCTCTTTGCCACTGAACCGTTGGGATAGTGGTTGGGTCTCGGCCTTAGTGTCTACTTGAGCTTGCTTTGTGTCTCAGTGAATGCGAGATTCAGGTGTGTGTAATTGTCGTCATCCTATCAGGTCTTTCCGGGGGTCTGTATTAGGCTGACTGCTGGCTTCAGTCCTCAACAGTTTTCGTGGTTACCAGCTAGGATTCTTGGCCCAGTCTAGGAGGAGAGTTCAGTTGGAGCTGTTTCAGGAGCTGAATTGGAAGTGGTGTGAGTTTTGTTCTGTGTGATAGTCTGCTTTTCCTTCAAACATTCCTACTCAACCCCTGTCCTGCATTTCTGGCTGCCTCTCACTGTTTGGTATTAGTGAGTTTCTGTTTAGGGTTTCAGGTTTGTATTGCCCCTGTCCTGTGATACCCTTTCCTCACTACTCCACTCTTCCTCTCCTCTATACCTGTTGTGTGTTTGTGGTTGTGCTGCGCCTGTTAGTTCTCCAGCACATCCCATCCTAGTTGTTACTGTTTGCAGCTGCACCTATTTTTTCGTTAGGGGTGACCGCCTCTAGGTCCCCAGTCCCTAGCCTCTTTCAGGTCTACCTGTCTGTTAGGTCTTCACATTTACAGAGCCAGCAGTTGTTGGGGCCGAGCTTAGCTCGGGTACAGCTGACCGACACCCTCAGATAGGGCCTAATCAGCTGTCGTAGCGCTAAGGACGTCTTTCCTATCCCATTTCCCTAGTAGTGCTAGCACTATTCAGTAACAAGGTTGTTGGGCATTAACACAACCATGCCAGGCCCCCATACAGTATTATATGCTCCATATTGTCCCCTACACAGTATAGTATGCTCTACAGGGAACCCCACACAGTATTATGTGCTCCACAGTGCTCCTGAGACCCTAGAGTATAATAAGTAGAGGCTCATGAGAAGTATCCTGTGGTCTGCAGCATCCTCTTCTGTCTTCCGACTGAGGTCTTGCGCTCTAGTGGTCACTTGTAGTGCAATAACGTCATCATTACGCCGGCGTGCCCCATGTGACTACTTGTGTGACCTCAGTTACTGGAAGGAAGAGCCCCAGAGTGGATGCTCAGCCCAGGACAGGTGAATATAAGTATTGGGCCCCTTTCCATTAATAATATGTATAGCGGTTGAGGAACAAAGCTTTCCCCGACCACTGTCATGGTGGTCCGGGGCCCCGGCCATTTCCAGCTGGCTGCAGGCCCAGTACCCCTCCGGGCCCAGATGCAGTCGGATCCCTTGTGACCACGATTGTCAGACCTGAGCAGCACAGTGTCCAGCAGGGGCAGATAAAGCTCCAGCCCCCCACTCATAGACTGCACAATACAGGCCGGGCCCAGCAGGTAACATACTGGTGACTGCTCCACATCCAGTGCACTACAGCCCCGGACCTTCATATATACTAATACAGAAATAACTGGGATTAGTGACCGGTCCTGCTATTAGTGATCAGAGCCCCGCCCTCCTGATGACATCACTGACATATAATATTACTACAGTATATACACTCTTACAGGGGAGGCTCACGGTGCGGACGTGTAGAGATGAGGCAGAGCAGAGAGCGGCCGGGACAGCCCATTACTTCCTAGTACACAGAGAGGGCAATTATAGGGTTAAACTTCAGCTGAGGTCCCATCACCCAACCTGCACCCTGGACTCTGACATGTCCTTACATCACCGCAGTGACTCCTATCATCTACACAACCCCCAGAGTCACCGCTGAGTCCAGAGCAACCAGCACAGACCAGTCACCCCACCCCCACCGCGAAACTGGAAATACCAGATTATAACATGTAGATACCCCAAGTGCCATTATCCTGAACCCCAAGTATCATCCTGTCATTATCCTGTACCCCAATAACCAGCATGTTATTATCCTGCACTCCACTGTCACTGTCACTGCTGGAGAAATGTCTGGTGCCAAAGGTCTATTCCCGGGCAGAGCAGTTCTCCGTCACCGCGCACGCTCACCTTTTTAGCTGACCTATCACTTGTGCCGCTGTGTTCCTGTGTGAACTGATAGGGGGGTAAAGGTTCATCTCTTATCTTTCTCAGGGAGATTAGGAAACTGTGACCAGACTGCGGCAGGATCCGGATATTCCAACCACTGCAGTATGGACAGTCCATCGCTTCGGAGGTAATCATGGCGTTTCCAGCCTTCACGGATATGAGCTGCCGCAAAGTCCTTCGCCTATTCTTCCCACTGACTCTGATATTCCTGTTCCTATACCTGAGCTCCGTGAAGCTTCGTAAGTAACCAATACATTAGTGGCAGTAATGGTCTCAGAATGGCGGAAGTATCACTGGCCACACCAAGACATTGGGCGCCCCCATACCTCCAGAGTTACAGCTTCTTTGAGTATGGTATTCTTTGGTCCTTGGTTGAACCCATCATTGATGAAAATTCTGGGTTAATTTCTTAAGGACTATGGGATCTACCCCAAGACTGGGGTCAGAGTGGAACAACTTCACACAGGTGGCTGATCCTTAGTCCATGGTGATCTTGCCTTGAGGGTGGTTACCCTACCATGGAAACCATGATCGTTGAAGCTCCGATCTTGGTAGACGTTGCCTCTAGAGACAGGTCGCAGCTTGGTTGAGTGTTGCATCATTTAGATTACAATAACTCCACTTGTGGTTTCTGAGGAGCCTTGAAGGTTCACACAGGTTTTTTTGGTCTGGAACCTGAAGCATAGGCCGCCTCAGGTTCCGGATCAAAAAACGGGTAGCCGCCACTGAGTGCCGATGCACTGCACTCCGGATTAGACTCAATGAATGGGCCTAGTCTGGAGTAGGGAGTGTCTTCAGGCTGATTCGCGAAGAAGGAGCATGTTCGTTCTTTTTTCCGGGAGCTGGAACAAATGGCTGGAAATCCCTATTTATTTTTGGTTTAATGGTTTTTATATGTATTCTATACTAAGGAGTGATTTGAATTTTTATATTTTTCTAAAACTTAAAGAGAAAGCTAAAAAAAATTAGCACCTGAGATTAGCTGATTGCTTATACCCTAGATTGTAAGGCTGGGTTGACACGGGGTTATTTGGTCCAGAAACTCAGTTTCCGGACAAAAAAATAGGTAACTGTGACTCGATGCCGATGCAGTGCACGCACTCCGCTCCAGAACAAACGCCTCCTAGAAAATAGAACTGACCGGCTCCCATTGATTTCAATGGGAGACGTCTTTTCGGTCAGGATTTTGAGGCGAATATGGCCTCAAAATCCTAAACAAAAAACTACTTTGTGAACTCAGCCTAATACTAACGTATTGCAGTCTATGGTAAAATCCCTGTATTACTATAGAGGCTTGCCGCAGGCAGGACTTAATAGTTATATTGCTGTTGCAGGCCTTGGAGGTCTAGGAAGGTTCCCAGCAGACACAGCACCCGAATGACTCCCACAATCTCACCATAGAGTAGCTGTAGACCCCTCAGATACTTTGGTCACACCTGAGGAAGGGGTTGGGGTTAAATTAGCAGATGTTGGGCAGGGGTTAATTTAACAATCAAGAAGCTCAGGCCCCATATAGTGGTAAGCCCAAGGGCCCTGTGGGGCTCACCCTTGTGCTGGATTTATATAGATGTTAGTAAGGAGTATGGCTAAGCCTTGAGAGGTGCACGTACTTGTTTGTATGTATATACATAAGTATTACATATATACTGTATATATGACTGTTTCCATTGTATATGGAGGAGACTGCTTAAAAGATTTTACCCCTGATTTACAGCAGATGCCGCCCTCCACGAGTGCATGAAAGACGGAAAACCCTGCGTGCAGGTAGAGAATGATGTCATCCCAAAAGAGGAGGTAAAAGTAAGTGTATACTGAATGTATAGAAATAACACAATTGTAACATCCTGATATAACCAGGGCATAGTCTGGTATAGAGTTACAGCTGTTATATACTGTATCTTCTTGTATTATCCTATTAATATTATAAAGGTGAAAGTTTGTGAGTTTGGATGTTTGTGGGTTTGTGTCACTCCACCGATTTGGCTGAAATTTTCCACAAACATCGTCACTACACTCGATTACGCAATAGGCTACTTTTCGTCACAATAGCGCACATACGTTTTTCCCAGGACCCCCACAAATCCCAAACTCACATCACTATCTCTGCAATCTCACACACTTTGGACCATAGCAAGCTACAAAATTCATATTACCCTCTAAAGCAGAGGTCAGCGACCCCTGGCACACGTGCCAAGAGTGGCACTCCTGCCATATTTCACTGGCATGCCAGCAGCACAGGACCTGCAAGAGTTAAATGAAGTCCGAGCGTCCCTTCAGTGCTCTGCTAGAGCTGAGGCATAAGGACACTCCCCTTTGAGAGGGGTGCAGGAAACCCAGGGGGTGGAGCTTAATCGCTCAGGTCTGTGCCTGCTATAGTGGTCTGCATCCTGCAAACATTACCCGAGGAGGAGAGGAAGCTGCTAGCAAAGTGAAACTGAAAAACACACAGGTACATGGGATTACTGTTCTCATTAATGTCAGCCATTTGGGGTTATTAGTTTAGTCTTAGTAACTCCATGTGCCTCACATTAATAGGAATAAACCCCATCATGTCCCTCATATTAACCCCTGTGTGCCTCATATTAATAGGAATAAACCCCATCATGTCCCTCATATTAACCCCTGTGTGCCCCATATAAAGGTTACTAATATGTGAGACATATGGAGGTAATAATAAAAGACCTCAATAATGAAGATACTTAATTATTACCTCCAAGTCTCTCACATATCAGTAACTCTTACACTGGGGTTAATGTGAGGGACATGATGGGGTTAATTGCTATTAATAAGAGGCACATGGAGTTACTAAACTGTGATGCACATGACCAGACTTTATGTTGTTTGCTCGAGAGTATCCTGTGCCCAAAACTTACATGTACTGGCGGAAAATAACAAATCATACAATGTCGTATATTGAAGTATATTAACCTGCAATCCCTCTGTCCCAAAGACACTATGTACAGTTTATACCAACACCGTATATATAGCAGCTGAACTACAAATTACATTCAACACAAAAGTCTCACGTATTCTCAGAATTACAGCAACAACAAGATACACAGTTACATGTCATATCCCATCCCTTATACACAGTACGAAAACCTTACCCGCACCTGTATATACCCACTGCTACAATCACCGCAGACCAAGTCGCGGGTACCAGCTAGTATAGTGATATGGATACTTATTTCCTTGTATGTTCTCTCCCAGCAGGCAGATGGCGCTAGCTCTCTTAAAGGAGATGTCAACTACGTCCAGGTGGTTGAGCGCTCACTAAAAAACTGCAAAGGGAAGAAATTTCAAATAGGAAAAATGCTGCAGTCATTTCACACATGTGTGACTAGTGACCAAGAGATTTTACTGGAACATTATTTGGAAGCATGGAGGGAGCTGATAAAGTAAGTTTACTTCTCTTCCTTCTTTTTAGAAGCTGTGAGTCTGCTCCTCCCCCTATAGGGTGATACAGAAGGGAGCTATGAGTCTGCTCCTCCCCCTATAGGGTGATACAGAAGGGAGCTATGAGTCTGCTCCTCCCCCTATAGGGTGATACAGAAGGGAGCTATGAGTCTGCTCCTCCTCCTATAGGGTGATACAGACAGAAGGGAGCTATGAGTCTGCCCCTCCTCCTATAGGGTGATACAGACAGAAGGGAGCTATGAGTCTGCCCCTCCTCCTATAGGGTGATACAGAAGGGAGCTATGAGTCTGCCCCTCCTCCTATAGGGTGATACAGAAGGGAGCTATGAGTCTGCCCCTCCTCCTATAGGGTGATACAGACAGAAGGGAGCTATGAGTCTGCCCCTCCTCCTATAGGGTGATACAGAAGGGAGCTATGAGTCTGCTCCTCCTCCTATAGGGTGATACAGAAGGGAGCTATGAGTCTGCCCCTCCTCCTATAGGGTGATACAGAAGGGAGCTATGAGTCTGCCCCTCCTTCTATAGGGTGATACAGGAGGGAGCTATGAGTCTGCTCCTCCTCCTATAGGGTGATACAGACAGAAGGGAGCTATGAGTCTGCTCCTCCCCCTATAGGGTGATACAGAAGGGAGCTATGAGTCTGCTCCTCCTCCTATAGGGTGATACAGAAGAGAGCTATGAGTCTGCTCCTCCTCCTGTAGGGTGATACAGACAGAAGGGAGCTATGAGTCTGCCCCTCCTCCTATAGGGTGATACAGAAGGGAGCTATGAGGCTGCCCCTCCTCCTATAGGGTGATACAGAAGGGAGCTATGAGTCTGCCCCTCCTCCTATAGGGTGATACAGACAGAAGGGAGCTATGAGTCTGTCCCTCCTCCTATAGGGCGATACAGAAGGGAGCTATGAGTCTGCCCCTCCTCCTATAGGGTGATACAGAAGGGAGCTATGAGTCTGCCCCTCCTCCTATAGGGTGATACAGACAGAACGGAGCTATGAGTCTGCCCCTCCTCCTATAGGGTGATACAGGGGGCTATGAGTCTGCTCCTCCTCCTATAGGGTGATACAGAAGGGAGCTATGAGTCTGCTCCTCCTCCTATAGGGTGATACAGAAGGGAGCTATGAGTCTGCCCCTCCTCCTATAGGGCGATACAGAAGGGAGCTATGAGTCTGCCCCTCCTCCTATAGGGTGATACAGAAGGGAGCTATGAGTCTGCCCCTCCTCCTATAGGGTGATACAGAAGGGAGCTATGAGTCTGCCCCTCCTCCTATAGGGTGATACAGAAGGGAGCTATGAGTCTGCCCCTCCTCCTATAGGGCGATACAGAAGGGAGCTATGAGTCTGCCCCTCCTCCTATAGGGTGATACAGACAGAAGGGAGCTATGAGTCTGCCCCTCCTCCTATAGGGCGATACAGGAGGGAGCTATGAGTCTGCCCCTCCTCCTATAGGGTGATACAGGAGGGAGCTATGAGTCTGCCCCTCCTCCTATAGGGTGATACAGACAGAAGGGAGCTATGAGTCTGCCCCTCCTCCTATAGGGTGATACAGAAGGGAGCTATGAGTCTGCCCCTCCTCCTATAGGGTGATACAGAAGGGAGCTATGAGTCTGCCCCTCCTCCTATAGGGTGATACAGACAGTAACTCCATCCCTCCCATATAAGGTCTAACCTGCCGTCCTTATCTTTCAGGTTCATGGATTCTATGGGGACAGTCTTCACCTTCATATCCCATGAAACCATCACCAAAATCGACATTCTCCAAAAGTACCTAAATGGGGAGAATGGGAGAAACTATCGGACCATCAGGTCCATGATGAAATATGAGTTGGAGAATGATGTGGTGAACTTCAAAGAACTTCCTTCCAACAAGGTTCCTTCTGGTTGTCGGACATTGTTACGTATGCACCGAGCCTTGAAGTGGCTGGAGGTTTTCCTCTACAATGTTGGCACCAATCCTGGTCAGGATAAGACCTCTGAGATGTGTGCTGAGGCCTACCACAAGACCTTGGCTCACTATCACAGCTGGTTTATCCGGCAGGTGGCTGAGGTGGCTTTCCTGGCCCTGCCTCCGGTAGAGGAGATGTACAAGGTGGTTTGTGTGAAGGACCATTCAGAAGCTAGAGTAGTCCTCCTGACCACTGTAGATGCCATAGTAAAGGTCTACAACATTACCCAAGAGCTGTATACAGAAAACCACATGCTTGAGTTACCATGAATCTTGATGTTTGAGGAGAAAAACTCAATGGTCTGCCTCTTCTAAAGAAAGATAAAGACTTTGTTGTGGAGGATGGTGGAACGTTGACTTTGTATTATGTAGATCGGAATGGTTACCGAAGATATGACAAGACCATCCAACATGGAGTGGGACTGGTTGTCCCTCTATGGACATTTATTGTATATTCGGAGCCAAACAATCTCTCGGAAATGTCATGGAGACTGTCTTGGTCCAAAGAGAGGCACATGAGATTGGTAGTGACACAAGGAATCAGAAACGGTCTCTTCAAACCCATAAACGACGCTGAACACTCTTTCTCAACAGTTGCATCTTGATGCTGAGGACTGTGCACGCCAAAGATCCATTCGAAGTCAACCTCGGCCACCAACACTTGTCATAACTAGCACATGGCAGTTTTGGGCTTAGGTTTTGGGCTTGTCTTTGACCTGTGAAGGTGCACCATTAGTGTTGCCCAACCATCGATGCATATGGCGTCAGCCTTACTCTCTGACACCCAGGTTCCTAGGTTAGTTCACTCTCATAGGGACTCTGCTGAGGACTACCTAACCCCAACGTGTTCTGGTTCTAGTTCCATCTCTCAGTTGATATGATTGCTACCTGAGCATCTCTCATTTTAAAGACAGTTACTTTCGGGCCTCACCACAATCCACCATCAAGAGCGTCAACTTGGATACAGTTTACAAACACCTTTTTAGGGCAATCGGGTTTGAGACGTTCATGTCTACTTTTTGGTTCCAAAAACTAGGTATGCATGGGTGCACCTAATCTTACCTGTTTACAGACCTACGACCAACCTTCTTAGCACAAGGGACAGGACAATGACCCTCACCATCTATATCCACTTAGAGGATGTATATTTGACTGGCCTGGACTGGTATTTGGACTCCGCTACTCATCATGGATGGTGTTTGTCCACTGCCGAAACCTTGAAACTGCAAAATTAAGAGGCAACTATGATATGACAGCCGCTATGTATGATCGGAGACAGCCATCTCTTTTGTCGTGAAATGTGAAGGTGCTCAATAAATATTGGGGTGGACCTCCTAACTCTGAAACCAAGCGTGTAAGCAGCAGGTTCCTCCATTTCTATAAGTGGTTCTCTTCGAGCACCACAGCACCACCAGGGTGCCCTATGTATCCCATTCTATGAGATCACGATGCCCACCCCAGCTCAGGGCCCCTGTGTTTCTTCATAGTTTATCTTCATAGTTCCAAGGACCATTAGATCCACAGCTATCATCTCTTTTGGAACATCTGGCAGGCTTCCAAAAAGTGGATTGACATTCAAGAGTCTTTCCAGGAAATGGTTGGCACATAAAGTGTCCACATCATGTGTAAAATTATTGGGAGCCCGGTGGATTTGGGAGCCTTCTGGTGGCCTCAGGAGATTTGTCCGCTCTTCCTGAGACTCTGGAACAATGAACAAATATCATGAGTCCACCAGAATGCTCTAGAATCCTCTGGGCTCCCGTTGTGGACACTTTATGTGCCAGCCATTTCCTGGAAAGACTCTTGAAGGTCAATCCACTTTTTGGAAGCCTCCCAGATGTTCCCAAAGAGTTGGTAGCTATGGGTCTACTGGTCCCATTACATACAATGGGGATATTTTACGTGGGGGTCACATCCCGAAGAAGGGACGTGTCCAACACAGTTATTTTTTGCCTATGTCACAAAAAGGGACATGACCGTGCCAAAAAAGAGCCTGGCCTGAGGAAAAATTTTCCAGATGCCAACACCAGAATGTTGGCAAGTATGACTACACGCCAACTCTGGAGTGTAGTCATACACACCAGAGTTGGCGTACTTGCCAACTCTCCCGAAACGTTCAGGAGACTCCAGAAATAAGGGCTGACCTCCTGGACCCCTGAAGAACTGACAAATCTCCCACATGTTCTGGGGTCTCTGCCACTGTGTACAGGATGTCAGCACTTAATGTGCCAGTCACATCCCAAAAAGGGTCATAGGTGCCACATTTTTGTGCTTGGGTGACAAAAAGAGAGCGCTGCATGTCCACAAATGAGTATTGCCTCATGGCAAGGGGTCCACCAATGTTGGATATTGGCAATTCTGTCTATATCATCTTGCCTACAGATTTGATGGCACTGCAGCGACAGGTCCCATTAAAGGGATTCTATCATTAAAATCACATTTTTTTCTCGATCACACGTAGAAATCCCAGTTTTCGTCTGTATGCAATGAGTTCTCTCGCAGCACTGGGGGCATCCCCAATGCTGCGAGAGAACTCTCCAGTGCTGCCTCCATCTTCTTCAGGAACGGCCTCTCCCTGTGTCTTCTTCCGGAGCTAGGTTCAAACTTCTAGGCCTCGGGCAGAGCCGACTGCAGAAAATGGCTGCTTACCCCAGATTACTGTGTAAGCAACCATTTTATTGTGGCCTGTGGGCATGCGCAGTCGGCTCGGCCCGAGGCATAGAAGTTTGAACCTAGCTCCGGAAGAAGACGCGCTGAGAGGCCGTTCCTGAAGAAGATGGAGGCATCGCTGGAGAGTTCTCTCGCAGCACTGGTGATGCCCCCAGTGCTGCGAGAGAACTCATTTGCATTAACAGGAAAACTGGGATTTCTACTGAACGGCAGCGCGGAGAAGACATCTAAAGGTAGGAGAAGAATTGCCTTTCTTAAGGCTATTCCTACGTGTGGTCGAGAAAAAATGTGATTTTAATGATAGAATCCCTTTAAATTTGTCCCAAGTTCTGCAGAAGTTTTGACCATAAAGAAGTAGTCAGAGCGCCACCTACAGGTAGGCAGGTGCTATTACAGCAAAATTATTCAGAATTTTTTTAAAAAAAAAACTTCCAGGAATTTCTAGTAGACTTTCTGGTTCAGTTTTTTTGTCAAGATTTCGGCTTGCTGTGAATGGAAACACTCTTGTCTACACACAAAGGCCCTGCTCACACAGCTGAGGGTTTGTTACAGTGTATCAGAGTGGGTGACTCTATGTATATGAGTATTACATGGCATCATGATGCCCTTCCTCCCACCATCATTGACCCGGTTCTCCATATGTTTGCCGCGGCAGGTCACATGACACATCCGAACCGCAGCATTCAGCAGCGGGCCGCAGTCACATCGTGTTCTGTGCTGGCCCTGTTTACTTTCTATTTATATCCAGGGCTTATCCAGGCAGCATTATCTGAAGCCCGGGCGGCCAGGAAGCACTGACGGTGTGAAACTGGATCATCCACTGAAGTTCAGACAGATGCCAATCACTCTCCACTATGCGGACACAGACTGATAACATGGTGCGGGGACCGGTTCTAATAAGACGCCCCAACACAAGTCATCGACCCTATATATGTAGATTAGGGTTCACAGGACAAGCACCCCTGTCCACCACGCCATGCTCCTAGGACCAAGGAAGCCACCATCCCTGGAGATAAGCTGAGCATACTGACCACATGGAGGTCCTCCAGCTGGGACAACCTCTATGAGCCAGACGTTTCCTGTGAGTCTCATGATTTTCAGGCCCCGTCACCCGATCTTCACCTTCACCTTATATCTGCTCCGAGCAGTCAATATTAGGCTAGGGCTACACGGCGACCTTGGCCTGGACTCCCGCCGTGAGACTAGACATCACTGCAGTGCCCTGTGACTCCTTCACTCATGTTAGTGAATGGATTTGCGTTGCAACCCAAACTGGGCCCTGGATTGCGATTTCTAGTTGCAAAAAGATTGAACACCGCTCAATGCTTTGTGAGTGGAAAACACGGTCACGGCGCATTAGGGGTCGCAAGGCAATTCTGGCCATCTTTGTTCCCAGCCAAAGTCACTGCGTAGCTTTAGCCTTAACCCCTTCACCTAAAAACACGTACATGTACACGTGAAGAGCCATATGGAGAGAGCTCAGGAGCCGCCGCTAACATCCGTGATCATTGCCGATTTATATGCCATGGTAAAACTCAATCGCAACATCTAAAGTGTGCAGGCGCCATGGGCACCACCATTTTTAACAATCGCCACCCTTCGGAACGTCATCAGGGTGCAGCAATTGGTTGCTATGATTAGCAAGGAGCCTATTGAAGGCTCCCAGGCTTGTTATTGCCACAGTTCTATTACAGGCTGGCAGAGGCAGTATGTGATAGAAGTATCTGGATTGTACTATACACTGCAGTATATCACTATTGCAATGTATTGTATCAGCCATCAGAACCCCCTAGGGTTAAAGGTCCCTAGAGGGTCTCAAAATATTTTTTTTTTAAAAAAAAGTATAAAAAACACAAAAATATAAAAATTTTCCCCCAAACATAAACACTTTAGGTCTCTGGCGCTCAAAAATTTAGTCTTGTTACGTTCACACGGACCCGGAGAATACAGGTAACAGGTCACTTTTATAACAGAGAATAGAGATGAGCGAGTAATATACGAAACTCCAGTTTCGAATAGCACGCACCCAGAGGAATGAATGGAAGTGGCCGGCACGCAGACTTTGCCGTAGGCCCGCCGGTTAACCCCCTGCGGGTTACGGCTACGTCCATTCATTCCTATGGGTGCGTGCTATTCGATACTGGAGTTTAGAATAGTACTGGCTCGTCTCTATTCATTATGTTATAAAAGTGACCTGTTACCTGTATTCTCCAGGTAAGTGTGAACTTAACAATACTCAATTGTTTATGTTTGGGGGAAATTTTTTATATTTTTGTGTTTTTTATACTTTTTAATTTTTTTTTTATTTAGCTATTTATTATTATTATTATTATTATTATTATTATTATTATTATTATTATTTTTATTATTATTATTATTATTAATATTAATAATAATAATCTGATACTAATAATAGCTAAATAATCATCATCATCATCCTTTTAATATAAATAATAAAATGTAGTAATAATAATAATAATAATAATAATAATAACAATATAAACCAATAATAATAATAATAATGTTGATGAGAATAAAAAAAACTATTATTATAATCTAATATTACTAGTCATATAAAGCTAAAAATATTAATAACATTAATAAGCCTATTATTCTAAACTAACACTCATAATAATATAAACCTATAACAATAATAAAAATATAAACGTATGATAAAAACCTATTATTATAAACTGATACTACTAATATTATAAACCTAAAATAATAACAAGAATAATAATATTCCTATTATTCTAAACTAACACTAATAATAATATAAACCTATAATAATAATAAACCTATTATTATAAAATAATAATAATAGTAGTAATAATAATAACAATAAACCTATAAAATAATAATAATAATAATAATAATAATAATAATAATTAATAATACATTTTTATAAAATGCTAATTCCAAAAGATTGAAAGAAATGTTCCTTTTGGTGTAGTTGCAGAGATGCATCCTGTGGCATAGCTTATCCTGAGGCTGCGGTGAGAACTACATGTCCCATCATCCCCCGGGCTGGGGAGGAAGCAGTGTGGGTAGCTGCGGATCAGCTGCTGCTGTCTGTAGTGTGCGCTGCCTCTCTCCAAGGCTTTTTATAGGACTGGTGGGGGATGGGACTGAAAGCAGGCCAGAGACATCAGATGCCTGGCTCCTGGGCTCTAGCTAATTAATCCATCCAGGAGAGGGGGATCCTGGGATTACTGTCATTATTACAGCCGCCGCACCGTGCAGGTGGCCAGAGCCATGGAAATACTGCCTTCTAACCATCCCATCCTCCGGACACTGCGATAATCACCGCCTCGCTGGACGCCCAGGACCCCAACATCTGCAATATTATATTATCACACAATCATCCGGCCCAGACTCCCAGAAGAATCCGCACTGCACAGGACGCTACACTCCCGAGGCGGAGGAATGCCGGAGCCACATCCATATTCATGAGCAGCTGTTGACACCCTGGATCCCTAGATGCCATTCAATGACAGGCTGCGAAGCCACCGTAACACCTCCATCTACATCCAAGACCGCGCTTTGTTCCCCCGCGCCGACCGTGCCGCCTTCACACTCGCACAGCCATGTGTCACTATGTCACTAGGAAAAAAGCCGTAGTCACAGGTTTTTTCCCGAAAAATTCTGCCGGCTATTAAAACCTTCATTTGGAAATTTTCATTTTGTTATTTAATTTGCTGGGGAAATGTAAGATTTTTTTTTTAAATTTTGATTTCAATTAAGGCAACTGCTTTAAAAAAAATATTTGTTACAAATCTGCAACCCTTCTGCTCAAAATTTTCTAGAATTTATTATTATTATTATTATTATTATTATTATTATTATTATTATTACGCAATATGAAGGGTAAATTCTGAATTAGAAAAAGTTGATTTTTTTAATTTATTTAATTTATTCATTATTATTGTTTTTATTTTTAACCTGACCTCCAAAACGGATTTAAAAAACATATTTTTGCACGCATTTTGTTTAGTTCTTCATCGTTTTTGCAATTTTTTGGTTTTCGGATGCTCTAAGGACTTTGGTAGTGGAAGTCGGAGAAGACGCCGGTTATGATGGAGCGACAGAGAGCTGAGATGCTTATAAAGATCGCACGGGTGCGACTCCAGTGCGGGAGAACAGGGGATGCTCTAAATTACCTATTTCAGGCCCAAAGCCTCTACCCTACTCGTACGGCGGCCGGACTCATACAGGCCATACGAGGCGGCCACTTCGAAGCCGACGGAGGCCAGTCTGGACCAACACATGGTCATTATGATCAACGAGAATTCTGGGCCCACCAAAACCACTATGCGGGTTGTGGGAATTGTGGCAGGCCGGCGTGGCAGGAGGAAGAGGAAGAAGAAGATGATGATGACGACGATGATGAGGATGAAGAGGACGATGATGAAGAAGAAGAGGAACGAGTGATACAAGGCTTTGAAGATCATGAGGATTATTATCGAGTCCTTGGAGTCAGACGGGATGCTGACACGGAAGTGATCCGGAAAGCGTATCGGAAACTGGCGCTGAGATACCACCCAGATAAGAACAGCTCTCCGGGAGCCACAGAGGCCTTCAAGGTGAACGGGGATGGTGAGCCAAAGTGAACAGCAGTGGGGGGGTATATAGTGTCCGTATGACTTGTAAAAATTCAGATTTCTTAATCATATCTGGTTCTATGAAGGTTAGGTGGCAACTAATATGGCTGCCATGAGAGCTCCACCCAGCTAGGCCACAGTCAGACATTGTACCTGTACCACCAAAAAAGACCTTTGATCACCAAACACTCTTTGAAACCTAAAGTAGTTAAAATTTCGACACCAAGTTTCCTTAGAGTGCACATGGGGTTAATGGTAGAATCCCTAGTGGTCCAGGGTCTAAAGTGGCTAATGCAAACATCTTTGGTTGTTTGGACTTTGGCACTGAAGGAGCCCGTGCTAAAATCCTTGTTGTTTTAAGGCATAAAAAGGGTTATTTTAAGCATTAGGAGGGAGGCTACTGTGAGCATCCCTGATGGTCTAGGGCAGTTAAGGGGTTAATACTAGGCTAGGCACTGATATGCAAAGATATTAGGTGGTCAGTCATATTGAAATGGGCAATTACAAAATCATTGGGGTCTTAGGGCCACTTCGAAGCCAATGGAGGCCGCTCTGGACCAATACATGGGCAATTATATGACCACAAGTGGGCAATTACAAAATCATTGGTGTCTTCGATTAGTAAGGGGTTATCCAGGATTTAAGGCCAAAAAAGAGGTCACACATCCCTGGCACTCCATTGTCCAGTCCTGGTCCCCTTTCCCTGCTCTGTCGTAGGTAGAGAAGCTCACATGACCACTCAGTGGCCTCAGCAATCGCTGGAAACTAGTGACGTAACGCCAAATACCGGATTAGTAATTGGTCACAGTGGTCACACAACCCCCTCTACTTCCGGAACAGCCACTTATGGCATGGGAGAGAAAGGGGACCAGGACTGAACAATAGAGAATTGGGGATAAGTGTGTCTTTTTTCAGCTTTATACCCACACTGGCTACCCCTACGTTTACCCTAAATCTTGAACGCCTTTAATGCCAGCTTCTTTGGTGGTCTAGGTACTAATGTGGTCTATGCCAAAATCCTTGGTGGCCTTGTGTATTGAAAAGGTCATGGTCTGGGGAGCAGTTAAAGGGTTAATGGTGGTCAAGAATCGTGAAGGGGTTAATGCCTGCAACCATGGTGGCCTAGTGAAGTGAAGAGGTTAATGTTGGTATCCCTGGTGGTCTAGGGTATAGAGGGGGTTAATATCAATATTTCTGATGGTCTAGGGTAATGAAAGGGTTAATGAATGCATCCATGGTGGACCAGGGAAGAGAAGGAGTTAATGTTAGTGTCCGTAGTGGTCTAACCAAGCTAAGGGGTTAATGGTAGTATCCTTTACAGGCAGCCCGGATGTCCCTGAGTTTGCCCTAAATTGAACGCCTTTAATGACAGCGTCTTTGTTGGTGTAAGTACTAATGTGGACTATGCCAAAATGCTTCATGGCCTTGTGTATTGAAAAGATCAATGCCAAAACCTGTCATGGTCTGGGGCGGGGGGCAGTTAACGGGTTAATGTTAGTATACCTGATGGTCAAGAGTCGCGAAGGGGTTAATGTCTGCATCCATGGTGGTCTAGTGAAGTGAATAGGTTAATATTAGTATTTCCAATGGTCTAGGGTAGTGAAATGATTAATAACTGTATCTGTGGTGGACTAGGGAAGTGAAGGGGTTAATGTTAGTATCCCTCAGTGTACTAGGGTAGTGAAGGGGCTAGTCTTAGTGTCCATAGTGGTTAACCAAAGTGAAGGAGTTGATAATGTTAGCATCCCTGATGGTCTAGGGAAATAATTGGATTAATGTAAGTACCCCTGATGGACTAGGGTAGTGAAGGGGTTAATGCTATTTTCCCTGATGATCTAAGGAAGTGAAGGGGTTAATTTTAGTATCCCTGAGTTGCCTAGGGTAGTGAAGGGGCTAGTCTTAGTGTCCATAGTGGTTAACAAAAGTGATGGGGTTGATAATTTTAGTTTTCCTGATGAACTAGGGAAATGAGGGTGGTTAATGTTAGTACCCCTGATTGTGTAGGGTAGTGAAGGCGTTAATTTTAGTGTCCCTGGTGATCTAGGGAAGTGTATGTGTTAATGTTAGTTTCCCTGATGGCCTAGGGAAGTGAAGGGTTTAATGTTAGTATTCCTGATCATTTAAAGTACTAAAGGAGTTAATGTTAGTACCCCTGAAGGTCTAGGGAACTGAAGGGGTTAATGTTAGTACCCCTGATGGTCTAGGGTAGTGAAGGGGTTAATGTTAGTTTCCCTGATGGTCTAGGGTAGTGAAGGAGGTAATGTTAGTACCCCTGATGTTCTAGGGAAGTGAAGGGGATAATGTTAGTATTCCTGATAATCTAAGATATTAAAGGTGTTAATGTTAGTTCCCCTGAAGGTCTAGGGAACTGAAAGGGTTAATGTTAGTACCCCTGATGGTCTAGGGTAGTGAAGGGGTTAATGTTAGTTTCCCTGATGGTCTAGGGTAGTGAAGGAGGTAATGTTAGTACCCCTGATGTTCTAGGGAAGTGAAGGGGATAATGTTAGTATTCCTGATAATCTAAGTTATTAAAGGTGTTAATGTTAGTATCCCTGATTGTCTAGGGTAGTGAAGGGGTTAATGATAGTGTCCCTGGTGATCTAGGGAAGTGTAGGTGTTAATGATAGTTTCCCTGATGGCCTAGGGAAGTGAAGGGGTTAATGTTAGTATTCCTGATCATCTAAAGTAGTAAAGGGGTTAATGTTAGTACCCCTGAAGGTCTAGGGAACTGAAGGGGTTAATGTTAGTACCCCTGAAGATCTAGGGAACTGAAGGGATTAATTTTAGTACCACTGAAGGTCTAAGGAACTGAAGGGGTTAATGTTGGTTTCTTTTATGGTCTAGGGTAGTGAAGGAGGTAATGTTAGTACCCCTGATGTTCTAGGTAAGTGAAGGGGTTAATGTTAGTATTCCTGATAATCTAAAGTAGTAAAAGGGTTAATGTTAGTACCCCTGATGGTCTAGGGTAGTGAAGGCAGTAATGTCTGCATCCTTTATGGGTCAAAGGAATTGTGGTCTATAATTCAGGTACTGGCTGGTTTTTGCATCAATTACCAAGCTGGTTGTTCAAGTAAGGGCTGGGTGGAACCCAATAACATAATATAGGGAATGTCACTCAGCTTTCAAAGACCACAGAATAGCAAATCCAGCTCTTTATATAGTACATGGGGGTGATGGATGTAACAAAGGAGATTGCTCAGGTCATACTTCCCTAAGTCCAGGAGACCACTGTGTCCTCCACAGATCCCCCATAACAGTGTGTCATTTACAGACCCCCCAAACAGTGTATCATCCAAAGATCCTCCATAACAGTGTGTCCTCCACAGATCCCCAAACAGTGTATCATCCAAAGATGTTCCTACAGTAATGTATCATCCAAAGATCCTCCATAACAGTGTGTGCTCCATAGATGTCCCCATGACAATGTGTAGACCACATGTGCCCCCATAACAGTGTGTGAGCTGCAGTGATCTATGATCTCCATAGTTCTTATGTTTGTGGTGTATTTATATACATATTGGTTTTAATATTTTCTCAGGTTATTGGGAAAGCTTTTGCGGTTCTTAACGATGCAACAAAGAGAAAAGCTTATGACGACTCCCAAGGCCGAGCTCAAGTTTCATCTGACCAGGATCTAACAACAGATGAGATCTTTGATCTATTTTTCAGGGGCCACTTTTCCGCCCGAGCTGCTTATGCCTTCAGTGGTCGTCCACGAGAGCCTCCAAGACCAACCAGAAGAGATCAACCAGATGGAAAGTGGCAGAGATGGTCAGCAGAGGATGATATGCAAGATAGGCCAAGGTGGCAGCAGAGGGAAAGTATGAGGCCAAATGGTCAAGAATGGAGATGGAGAGAGGAAGCCTTCCAAGAAGGAAGGAGGCAATGGCAAGAGCAGAAGCAGGAGGCCAGTCAATCAAAGATGCAGAAAGAAACCAAACGAGAGCCGGGAAGACCCAAGACCCAACAGGAGAGGAAACAGGATGCTGGAAGGACAAGTCCGAAGTGGTGGGAGAAGAGAGGTCCAGAACCCAAGAAGTCAAGATGGCGTGAAGAGATGGAGAAACATAATATGAAACGACCTAGAAGACAGGAAGAAGAAGAAGAGGGTGGATCTCCTAAATCAGCCTACTCTGCCTTCATACAAGTCCTACCAGTCTTGATCTTGGTTGTGGTATCAGTGGTGGCACAGATGACGGCCACCGCTCCAGCGTACAGTCTCCATCCTAAACCTTCGTCTGGTCTAACAATCCCTCGGGAAACTAGTAGCCGTGGGGTCCCGTATTTTGTTGGCCAGAATTTTCAGAACCGTTATCGAGGTCCAACACTGGTGGAGCTGGAGCGGGCTGTAGAGAAGGAATACGCTGAGCAAGTCCAAGCTGGTTGTTGGAAAGAGAAACAGCAGAGGTCCGACTTGGCCAACCTTGCCCGACTTTATGGAGACCAGAGGTTAAGGGAGAAGGCTGACACCTTCAAGATGGAGAACTGTAGGAAGTTGTCAGACCTCATTGGTATACGGAGAGGAGGTTGATGCCATAGGTCCATCTGGTGCGGTTCTTACAAGACTTATCTAGAGGAGTGTTCGCACCATGTTCGCACCAGTTAATACTTCAGCTACTAGGAGCCTAGAACCTTAGGCCCAGGCTACATGGTGACGTTCACCATACGAAGCTTAATGTGGTGGTGGTGACATTGGGTCAAGTCCATCAGTCACACCTCTAAGCCACTAAAAATTTCCTCAACTCAAACACATGTAACTTTCATCGTATGACCCCAGTCTAAACATGTCCCAGAAGTCCCACGTAGCCTGGGCCTCCTATTCATTGTAGGATGAACCTTCTCAGCAATTTCGTAAGACAATTTTAGAGACTTATTATCTAAATGTTCCTTATACTGTGAAAATAGATAAGAATGTGCCAAATGCGACACCGAGCCACAGAACATCCATCCTATAAACCAGAAGAACGTTATCTGCGCTTCCTATCGCTCTTGTCCTTACTTCACCCAATGGCTGCCTACTAGGTTGGGTGGACGTCTCATCCATAGTGGCTGGGATTTGCTAGGAATGGTTTGCAAAATGTAATCCCATTGGTTGTTTGGACATCTCCAGAAAGGACTGTAAAATCCCTTCATGTCTTCAGTGCAATGCTCAGATCACTAGACACATGTATTTTACATTTTAATTGCCTGTAAGTTAATAAAATAAACACTTTTACCTCATCCCTCATCATTACCTCAGGAGATGGTGCTGGGAGGAGAATGTGGCCGCTTTCATTCAGACATAACTGCTCCGGAGATCACACGACAGTCAGGGGAAGTGGTCTGAGATAGATCAGGGCCGATCATGGCTGATTCGAGGGGCAGCCCCTTGGTGAGGAAATCCCACTGGATGTAGGCCTTCATTATGATCTTTCGACTCACAGAATTGGTGCCTCACAAGGACTTCTGATGCCAAAGAAAATCAATAGAGCTTAAAAAGTTGGGAACAAAAAATGGAGGCTGGGCTCCACAGCATTACCCCAAAGGTCCTACAGCCAGTCTACAATTATGGTGCCATCTGAAGTGGAAATATTATTGGACAGCTTATGACAATGGAATGGTTGCTGTAGGTGGTTATATGGTTGACACTTGATTCATAGGAAATGGTGCCCAGATGCGGTAATGGCTACTGGGTACTAGGACAAGGTGAACGACGTAGACGTTTTTGGTTAGAAGAACAAGGTGAATGATGTAGACACTGCCAGGTAGGAAAAGGTGAATGATGTAGATTCTGTCGGGTAGAAGAACAAGGTGAATGATGTACAGACTTCTGGGTAAAAGGACAAGATGAATGACGTAGACACTTCTGGGTAGAAGGATAAAGTGAATGACGTAGAGTCCGCTGAGTAAAAGAATAAGGTGAATGATGTAGACACTGCCGGGTAGGACAAGGTGAATGACGTAGAGACTTCTGGGTAGAAGGGCAAGGTGAATGACGTAGACTCCGCTGAGTAGAAGAATTAGGTGAATGATGTAGACGCCTATGGGTAGAACAAGGTGAATGATGTAGACACTTCTGGGTAGAAGAACAAGGTGAATGACGTAGACACTTCTGGGTAGGACAAGGTGAATGACGTAGACGCCGCTGGGCAAAAGAACAAGGTGAATGATGTAGACACTTCTGGGTAGAAGGATAAAGTGAATGACGTAGACGCCTATGGGTTGAAGAACAAGGTGAATGATGTAGACTCCACTGAGTAGAAGAATAAGGTGAATGACGTAGACGCCGCTGGGCAAAAGAACAAGGTGAATGACGTAGACACTTCTGGGTAGAAGGATAAAGTGAATGACGTAGACGCCTATGGGTTGAAGAACAAGGTGAATGATGTAGACTCCACTGAGTAGAAGAATAAGGTGAATGATGTAGACACTGCCGGGAAGAACAAGATGAATGATGTAGACACTGCCGGGTAGGACAAGACGAATGATGTAGACACTTCTGGGTAGAAGAATAAGATGAATGACGTAGACACTGCTGGGTAGGAGGACAAGGTGAATGATGTAGACACTGCCGAGTTGAAGGTCAAGGTGAATGACATAGATGCCGCTGGGTAGAAGAACTGCTGGTTACAAGGATACTCCCGATCTCCAGAACTTGAGGCACCAGCTCAGTATAACTTAGAGGAAGAAGGGGTATGGAGGGGAGGTGATCTCTAGCCAGAGGGATAAATTTTGAGCGTCTATCCACTGTGACCATCACAAATCCCAAGGCCAGGTGGGTACAGATCACGAATAGAAATTATGTCAATGGAAGTCTGTATGGGTGCTGAGTGTATCTAAAATTACAGATGAAAAAGCTGCGAGTACAGCGATGTGGCGGTGAAAACATCACATATCGGATGGACCCTATTATGGTCAATGGGGTCCCTCAAGGTCAATTGTTGTCTAATCTTCTGGTCCTACTACGGAACAAAGGAATGAAAGAAAAGAAAGCAAGTGTAAAAGAACTCTCAGTCTCCATGGTGCTGGACCCATATGATGGTTGTCTCCTTGTTGTGGCTCCAGGTCAGACCACCATTGATGGGATTTTCTAGAAAGGGGTCTTATCTCCAGAAGAGCACCGATCTGAAGAGCGGGGGGGGGGGGGGGGGGGGGGGGAGACAATGGTGCTTTGTACAGCAGGACAGAGATGACCATATGTGTGGCCAAGTGCAACTGAGTTGTGGTATCAGACATAATTTCATGCTATTGTGTCCGGTATGTCGGGGGAAAGTGCTGAGCTGCTTCTGCTACTGATCAGTGGGAGCCCTAGAGGTGTCACCCCTAAAACTATAGAAAAACCATCAATGAAACTCGCAATATTAGAAAAACATGGCTGCTTTTTTCCCCAGAAACAGCGCCACAGCTATCCTCAGGTTGCAAGTGGTACAGCAGCTCAATATCACTTCGATAAGGCTGATGTGCTGTACCAGACACAATCTACGGACAGCTGTGGCGCTGGTTTTGCAAGAAAAAGTCAGTATTTTTGTAATCTTGTACAATCCCTTTTAAAGGAGTTTTACAGGACTGATAAAATAATAATATATATTCCTAATTTAGGGCAGTAATGTGTGTTTGTGGGGGTCCAACAGCCAAGGCACGCACCAGTTAGCTAGTTATAGACCCTGCAGTGTTCGGGTGAGTACTACAGCATAGCGCCATACATTAAATAGTGGTCATGCCTGGTATTGCAGCTCAGGCCCATTCATTTGAATAGGACTGAGCTGATACTGTGCTATGTGACCAAGGAACGTGATGTCATTGGCACAGGGAAGTGTCCATAGTGTTTGTGAGCACCTGATGGATCCCACCGATCCTACATTGATGACCTATCCAAATCACAGGCCATCAATATGTAAGTCCTGGAAATCCGCTTCAACCCATTGGTAACCTCTGGTAACATTTGGCTTCACAGCAGGCTGTAAAGTGAGTGGCTATGGAGTGCAGTCTGTTGTAGTGACCTCTAGTGGTCAGTAAGTGGTCATACTACTCTGGCCAACTGTAACCCAGACTACAGAAATGTTATATATATATATATATATATATATATATATATATATATATATATATATATATATACACACATTGGTATTAATATTATAATTCTACTTTTATATTATATTTTATCTTTGTCCTTCTATTGACTGACATGCAAAGAGCTGAGATCCCCCCCCCCCCCTTGCTCTCGCTGAGGTGGTATCGGCCATCTTTGTACACCCATGACTAGGCTTGATACTACGTTGCTGACGTCATCTGTCGGCGCCGGCGGCCATCTTCACACACCCATGACTTGGCTCGCTCTCCCTTTCGTCATCGTCATACAGTCGCGCCGGAAGTCTCGCGCTGTTTGTCTCAGGCTCCGCCCAGTCTCCCGGCAGAATAGAGAATCATGGCGGCAATGAAGATGATGAATCCCGGGGCCGGAGCCCTGACAGGCGGGAGTCCTATGGAGCTGGACTGGATGAGCCGGGAAGTCACCACCGGGGTGAGTCGGGGTTGGAGGACATGGGGGTCGGGTAAGAGACGCAGGCGAGGCCGGGAGAAGCCTGTAGACTAGGCCGGTGATGCAGCAGATATAGCGCGGCAGTCCTGGGCTGCTGGGAGTTGTAGTTCCATCTCTTCTCCTCTAGTCCAGTGTCATTGGAAGGTCACCCAGCTCTCCCAGGCCCCGGCATTGTAAATGTGTTATTTAATACAAGGGAAAATAATGTGACACCCAGTTTTCCCAGAATCCTGCAAGGTAACTTACTGCTGATATATTGACACCCCCCTATTACTATATTACTCAGTATGTAGGCAGCTCTGCCATTCAGGAGCTAGGAAAGCTGTGTGAAACTGCCCTAGAGGTGATCACCCAGCTCTCCCAGGCTCCTGCAGAGTAAATGTGCCACTTAATACAAGGTAGAAGAATGTGACTCCCAGCTTTCCCACAATCCTGCAAAGTAAATTTTGCTGATATATTGACACCCCCCTTGTTACTCAGTATGTAGACAGCTCTGCCATTCAGGAGCCTGGAAAGCTGTGTACAACTGTCCTAGAGGTGATCACTCAGCTTTCCCTGGCTTCTGAGTAGCCTTATTGTTAGATATATCGACTTGAGAGTCAACGTTGGAAGAAAGCTGGGTGATAACTGAGAACAGGAACACCCCGCGTCCTACAGGGAAGGCACTCAGCTTTCACAGGCTCCTGAATGGTTAAACTGCCTAGTTATGGAGGATGTGTGGCGCTGCATGGCTGGGCAGTCTTACCTTTCAGGAGCTATGGAAAGCTGGGTGACCATAAAGATGATATTTTATATCTTCCAGGGGTCTTACTCATCTTTCCCAGGCTTCGTGAGGTTAAGTCTGCCTGCTTATGGAATAGGGCATGTGTCACTTAAGTGGGCTGGCCTACCTTTCAGGAGCCTGAGAAAGCTGGGTGTTAACCAATATGTCTACAAGGATGTCACCCAGCTTTCCCAGCACTTAAAAGTTAAATCTACCTGGTTATGTATATATGTATGAGGCATGTGGCACGCATAGCTGATTGGCCTTACCCTTCAGGAGCCCGGGAAGGAAGGGTGGCAGCCAATAAGGCTGACATTTCATATCTTACAGAAATGTTACCATTCAGGAGCCTAGAAAAGCCTATAAAATGTCAGCTTCATTGGTTGTCACCCAGCCTTCCCAGGCTCCTGAAGGGTAAATTGCCTAGTTTTGTGTTGATATGTGTATGCGGCATGTGTCAGTCGCTGCATGGCCGGGCAGTCTTACCCTTCAGGAGCCTGGGAAAGCTGAGTCATAACCAGTAAGCCTGACTTTTCATATCCAGGCTCCTGAAATTTGTCTTCCTGGTTATGGAGTGATTTAGGAAAGTCACCGAATAACTGGGGTTTGTTACCTTTCAGGAACTTGGGAAAGCTTGGTGATAACCATTAATAGAGGTACTTCATATTCTACAGGGATATCACTCGGCTTTACTAGGGTCCTGAAAGGTAAATCTGCTTAGTTATGGAGTGTTACAGGAGTGGGACATCTGGTATTGCATAGATGAGCGGACTAACCCTTTAGGAGCTTGAGAAAGTTGGGTGAAAACCAAAAGGAATGACTTTATATGATAGTCAGCCAGCTTTTCCAGGTTCCTGAAGGGTAAACTGCCTTGTTGTGAAGGGTTATAGGGATGGGACAAAGTCTCTGCATAGCTTGGATTTCTTACCCCTCAGCAACCTGGGAAAGCTGGGTGATAACCAATGACATGGCATATCTCATTCAGCTTTTCCAGGCTCCTGAATGATAAGGCTGTGATGGTTGTACGGGTCATGTGTCACTGCACGGTTGGGCTGACTTACCCTTCAGGAGCCAGGAAAGCTGAGTGATTACCAATATGTCTGGCGTATACCCTACCAGAATATCCCTCTGGGTTTGCTGGCCATATAGAGAATCACCCAGCTTTCTCTAAGTCCTGAATGGTAAAGTGTTCACAAACAATAGAATCTGACAATGGAGAAAATGCGTAATCCTCCAGTCACATCCAAAGCTGCTACCTCAGCCTGCAGGACCTCACGTCTCGCTGCTGCCACCTGCTGGGTCAGTGTCTGTATAAAGCTTGGGATGTGACTGGAGGAATACAAGTAAAAGCAGAAGAAGTGCAGCTTGGGATGTGACTGGAGGAAATACATTGATGAGCAGAATAAGTGCAGCTTGGGATGCGACTGGAGGAAATACATTGATGAGCAGAAAAAGTGCAGCTTGGGATGTGACTGGAGGAATACAAGTAAAAGCAGAAGAAGTGCAGCTTGGGATGTGACTGGAGGAAATACACTGAAGAGCAGAATAAGTGCCGCTTGGGATGCGACTGGAGGAAATACATTGATGAGCAGAAAAAGTGCAGCTTGGGATGTGACTGGAGGAAATACATTAATGAGCAGGATAAGTGCAGCTTGGGATGCGACTGGAGGAAATACATTGATGAGCAGAATAAGTGCAGCTTGGGATGTGACTGGAGGAAATACATTGAAGAGCAGAATAAGTGCAGCTTGGGATGCGACTGGAGGAAATACATTAATGAGCAGGATAAGTGCAGCTTGGGATGTGACTGGAGGAATACAAGTAAAGCAGAATAAGTGCAGCTTGGGATGTGACTGGAGGAAATGCATTGAAGAGCAGAATAAGTGCAGCTTGGGATGTGACTGCAGGAAATACATTGAAGAGTAGAATAAGTGCAGCTTGGGATGTGACTGCAGGAAATACATTGATGAGCAGAAAAAGTGCAGCTTGGGATGTGACTGGAGGAAATACATTGAAGAGCAGGATAAGTGCAGCTTGGGATGCGACTGGAGGAAATATATTGAAGAACAGAATAAGTGCAGCTTGGGATGTGACTGGAGGAAATACATTAATGAGCAGGATAAGTGCAGCTTGGGATGTGACTGGAGGAAATACATTAATGAGCAGAATAAGTGCAGCTTGGGATGTGACTGGAGGAAATACATTGAAGAGCAGAATAAGTGCAGCTTGGGATGTGACTGGAGGAAATGCATTGAAGAGCAGAATAAGTGCAGCTTGGGATGTGACTGGAGGAAATACATTAATGAGCAGAATAAGTGCAGCTTGGGATGTGACTGGAGGAATACAAGTAAAGCAGAATAAGTGCAGCTTGGGATGTGACTGGAGGAAATGCATTGAAGAGCAGAATAAGTGCAGCTTGGGATGTGACTGGAGGAAATGCATTGAAGAGCAGAATAAGTGCAGCTTGGGATGTGACTGGAGGAATACAAGTAAAGCAGAATAAGTGCAGCTTGGGATGTGACTGCAGGAAATACATTGAAGAGTAGAATAAGTGCAGCTTGGGATGCGACTGGAGGAAATACATTAATGAGCAGGATAAGTGCAGCTTGGGATGTGACTGCAGGAAATACATTGAAGAGCAGAATAAGTGCAGCTTGGGATGTGACTGGAGGAAATACATTGAAGAGCAGAATAAGTGCAGCTTGGGATGTGACTGGAGGAAATGCATTGAAGAGCAGAATAAGTGCAGCTTGGGATGTGACTGGAGGAATACAAGTAAAGCAGAATAAGTGCGGCTTGGGATGTGACTGGAGGAAATGCATTGAAGAGCAGAATAAGTGCAGCTTGGGATGTGACTGGAGGAAATGCATTGAAGAGCAGAATAAGTGCGGCTTGGGATGTGACTGGAGGAAATGCATTGAAGAGCAGAATAAGTGCAGCTTGGGATGTGACTGGAGGAATACAAGTAAAGCAGAATAAGTGCAGCTTGGGATGTGACTGGAGGAAATGCATTGAAGAGCAGAATAAGTGCAGCTTGGGATGTGACTGCAGGAAATACATTGAAGAGTAGAATAAGTGCAGCTTGGGATGTGACTGGAGGAAATACATTGAAGAGCAGAATAAGTGCAGCTTGGGATGTGACTGGAGGAAATGCATTGAAGAGCAGAATAAGTGCAGCTTGGGATGTGACTGGAGGAATACAAGTAAAGCAGAATAAGTGCAGCTTGGGATGTGACTGGAGGAAATGCATTGAAGAGCAGAATAAGTGCAGCTTGGGATGTGACTGGAGGAATACAAGTAAAGCAGAATAAGTGCAGCTTGGGATGTGACTGGAGGAAATGCATTGAAGAGCAGAATAAGTGCAGCTTGGGATGTGACTGGAGGAAATGCATTGAAGAGCAGAATAAGTGCAGCTTGGGATGTAACTGGAGGAAATACATTAATGAGCAGGATAAGTGCAGCTTGGGATGCGACTGGAGGAAATACATTAATGAGCAGGATAAGTGCAGCTTGAGATGTGACTGGAGGAAATGCATTGAAGAGCAGAATAAGTGCAGCTTGGGATGTGACTGGAGGAAATACATTAATGAGCAGAATAAGTGCAGCTTGGGATGTGACTGGAGGAATACAAGTAAAGCAGAATAAGTGCAGCTTGGGATGTGACTGGAGGAAATGCATTGAAGAGCAGAATAAGTGCAGCTTGGGATGTGACTGGAGGAAATGCATTGAAGAGCAGAATAAGTGCAGCTTGGGATGTGACTGGAGGAATACAAGTAAAGCAGAATAAGTGCAGCTTGGGATGTGACTGCAGGAAATACATTGAAGAGTAGAATAAGTGCAGCTTGGGATGCGACTGGAGGAAATACATTAATGAGCAGGATAAGTGCAGCTTGGGATGTGACTGCAGGAAATACATTGAAGAGTAGAATAAGTGCAGCTTGGGATGTGACTGGAGGAAATACATTGAAGAGCAGAATAAGTGCAGCTTGGGATGTGACTGGAGGAAATGCATTGAAGAGCAGAATAAGTGCGGCTTGGGATGTGACTGGAGGAAATGCATTGAAGAGCAGAATAAGTGCGGCTTGGGATGTGACTGGAGGAAATGCATTGAAGAGCAGAATAAGTGCAGCTTGGGATGTGACTGGAGGAATACAAGTAAAGCAGAATAAGTGCAGCTTGGGATGTGACTGGAGGAAATGCATTGAAGAGCAGAATAAGTGCAGCTTGGGATGTGACTGGAGGAAATGCATTGAAGAGCAGAATAAGTGCAGCTTGGGATGTGACTGGAGGAAATACATTAATGAGCAGGATAAGTGCAGCTTGGGATGCGACTGGAGGAAATACATTAATGAGCAGGATAAGTGCAGCTTGAGATGTGACTGGAGGAAATGCATTGAAGAGCAGAATAAGTGCAGCTTGGGATGTGACTGCAGGAAATACATTGAAGAGTAGAATAAGTGCAGCTTGGGATGTGACTGGAGGAATACAAGTAAAGCAGAATAAGTGCAGCTTGGGATGTGACTGGAGGAAATGCATTGAAGAGCAGAATAAGTGCAGCTTGGGATGTGACTGGAGGAAATGCATTGAAGAGCAGAATAAGTGCAGCTTGGGATGTGACTGGAGGAATACAAGTAAAGCAGAATAAGTGCAGCTTGGGATGTGACTGCAGGAAATACATTGAAGAGTAGAATAAGTGCAGCTTGGGATGTGACTGGAGGAAATACATTGAAGAGCAGAATAAGTGCAGCTTGGGATGTGACTGGAGGAAATGCATTGAAGAGCAGAATAAGTGCGGCTTGGGATGTGACTGGAGGAAATGCATTGAAGAGCAGAATAAGTGCAGCTTGGGATGTGACTGGAGGAATACAAGTAAAGCAGAATAA
Organism: Leptodactylus fuscus; assembly: GCF_031893055.1. Classification (NCBI taxonomy): domain Eukaryota; kingdom Metazoa; phylum Chordata; class Amphibia; order Anura; family Leptodactylidae; genus Leptodactylus; species Leptodactylus fuscus. Next base: position 9,008,880 of record NC_134269.1, read on the forward strand.
GTGCAGCTTGGGATGTGACTGTAGGAAATGCATTGAAGAGCAGAATAAGTGCAGCTTGGGATGTGACTGGAGGAAATGCATTGAAGAGCAGAATAAGTGCAGCTTGGGATGTGACTGGAGGAATACAAGTAAAGCAGAATAAGTGCAGCTTGGGATGTGACTGCAGGAAATACATTGAAGAGTAGAATAAGTGCAGCTTGGGATGTGACTGGAGGAAATACATTAATGAGCAGGATAAGTGCAGCTTGGGATGCGACTGGAGGAAATACATTAATGAGCAGGATAAGTGCAGCTTGGGATGTGACTGGAGGAAATACATTGAAGAGTAGAATAAGTGCAGCTTGGGATGTGACTGGAGGAAATACATTGAAGAGCAGAATAAGTGCAGCTTGGGATGTGACTGGAGGAAATGCATTGAAGAGCAGAATAAGTGCGGCTTGGGATGTGACTGGAGGAAATGCATTGAAGAGCAGAATAAGTGCAGCTTGGGATGCGACTGGAGGAAATACATTGATGAGCAGAATAAGTGCAGCTTGGGGTGTGACTGGAGGAAATACATTGAAGAGCAGAATAAGTGCAGCTTGGGATGTGACTGGAGGAAATACATTGAAGAGCAGAATAAGTGCAGCTTGGGATGTGACTGGAGGAAATACATTGAAGAGCAGAATAAGTGCAGCTTGGGATGTGACTGGAGGAAATACATTGATGAGCAGAATAAGTGCAGCTTGGGATGCGACTGGAGGAAATACATTGAAGAGCAGAATAAGTGCAGCTTGGGATGTGACTGGAGGAAATACATTGAAGAGCAGAATAAGTGCAGCTTGGGATGTGACTGGAGGAAATACATTAATGAGCAGGATAAGTGCAGCTTGGGATGCGACTGGAGGAAATACATTGAAGAGCAGAATAAGTGCAGCTTGGGATGCGACTGGAGGAAATACATTGAAGAGCAGAATAAGTGCAGCTTGGGATGTGACTGGAGGAAATGCATTGAAGAGCAGAATAAGTGCAGCTTGGGATGTGACTGGAGGAAATGCATTGAAGAGCAGAATAAGTGCAGCTTGGGATGTGACTGGAGGAATACAAGTAAAGCAGAATAAGTGCAGCTTGGGATGTGACTGCAGGAAATACATTGAAGAGTAGAATAAGTGCAGCTTGGGATGTGACTGGAGGAAATACATTGAAGAGCAGAATAAGTGCAGCTTGGGATGTGACTGGAGGAAATGCATTGAAGAGCAGAATAAGTGCGGCTTGGGATGTGACTGGAGGAAATGCATTGAAGAGCAGAATAAGTGCAGCTTGGGATGTGACTGGAGGAATACAAGTAAAGCAGAATAAGTGCAGCTTGGGATGTGACTGTAGGAAATGCATTGAAGAGCAGAATAAGTGCAGCTTGGGATGTGACTGGAGGAAATGCATTGAAGAGCAGAATAAGTGCAGCTTGGGATGTGACTGGAGGAATACAAGTAAAGCAGAATAAGTGCAGCTTGGGATGTGACTGCAGGAAATACATTGAAGAGTAGAATAAGTGCAGCTTGGGATGTGACTGGAGGAAATACATTAATGAGCAGGATAAGTGCAGCTTGGGATGCGACTGGAGGAAATACATTAATGAGCAGGATAAGTGCAGCTTGGGATGTGACTGGAGGAAATACATTGAAGAGCAGAATAAGTGCAGCTTGGGATGTGACTGGAGGAAATGCATTGAAGAGCAGAATAAGTGCGGCTTGGGATGTGACTGGAGGAAATGCATTGAAGAGCAGAATAAGTGCGGCTTGGGATGTGACTGGAGGAAATGCATTGAAGAGCAGAATAAGTGCAGCTTGGGATGTGACTGGAGGAATACAAGTAAAGCAGAATAAGTGCAGCTTGGGATGTGACTGGAGGAAATGCATTGAAGAGCAGAATAAGTGCAGCTTGGGATGTGACTGGAGGAAATACATTGATGAGCAGAATAAGTGCAGCTTGGGGTGTGACTGGAGGAAATACATTGAAGAGCAGAATAAGTGCAGCTTGGGATGTGACTGGAGGAAATACATTGAAGAGCAGAATAAGTGCAGCTTGGGATGTGACTGGAGGAAATACATTGAAGAGCAGAATAAGTGCAGCTTGGGATGTGACTGGAGGAAATACATTGATGAGCAGAATAAGTGCAGCTTGGGATGCGACTGGAGGAAATACATTGAAGAGCAGAATAAGTGCAGCTTGGGATGTGACTGGAGGAAATACATTGAAGAGCAGAATAAGTGCAGCTTGGGATGTGACTGGAGGAAATACATTAATGAGCAGGATAAGTGCAGCTTGGGATGCGACTGGAGGAAATACATTGAAGAGCAGAATAAGTGCAGCTTGGGATGCGACTAGAGGAAATACATTGAAGAGCAGAATAAGTGCAGCTTGGGATGTGACTGGAGGAAATGCATTGAAGAGCAGAATAAGTGCAGCTTGGGATGTGACTGGAGGAAATGCATTGAAGAGCAGAATAAGTGCAGCTTGGGATGTGACTGGAGGAATACAAGTAAAGCAGAATAAGTGCAGCTTGGGATGTGACTGCAGGAAATACATTGAAGAGTAGAATAAGTGCAGCTTGGGATGTGACTGGAGGAAATACATTGAAGAGCAGAATAAGTGCAGCTTGGGATGTGACTGGAGGAAATGCATTGAAGAGCAGAATAAGTGCGGCTTGGGATGTGACTGGAGGAAATGCATTGAAGAGCAGAATAAGTGCAGCTTGGGATGTGACTGGAGGAATACAAGTAAAGCAGAATAAGTGCAGCTTGGGATGTGACTGTAGGAAATGCATTGAAGAGCAGAATAAGTGCAGCTTGGGATGTGACTGGAGGAAATGCATTGAAGAGCAGAATAAGTGCAGCTTGGGATGTGACTGGAGGAATACAAGTAAAGCAGAATAAGTGCAGCTTGGGATGTGACTGCAGGAAATACATTGAAGAGTAGAATAAGTGCAGCTTGGGATGTGACTGGAGGAAATACATTAATGAGCAGGATAAGTGCAGCTTGGGATGCGACTGGAGGAAATACATTAATGAGCAGGATAAGTGCAGCTTGGGATGTGACTGGAGGAAATACATTGAAGAGTAGAATAAGTGCAGCTTGGGATGTGACTGGAGGAAATACATTGAAGAGCAGAATAAGTGCAGCTTGGGATGTGACTGGAGGAAATGCATTGAAGAGCAGAATAAGTGCGGCTTGGGATGTGACTGGAGGAAATGCATTGAAGAGCAGAATAAGTGCAGCTTGGGATGTGACTGGAGGAAATACATTGATGAGCAGAATAAGTGCAGCTTGGGGTGTGACTGGAGGAAATACATTGATGAGCAGAATAAGTGCAGCTTGGGATGTGACTGGAGGAAATACATTGATGAGCAGAATAAGTGCAGCTTGGGGTGTGACTGGAGGAAATACATTGAAGAGCAGAATAAGTGCAGCTTGGGATGTGACTGGAGGAAATACATTGATGAGCAGAATAAGTGCAGCTTGGGATGCGACTGGAGGAAATACATTGAAGAGCAGAATAAGTGCAGCTTGGGATGTGACTGGAGGAAATACATTGAAGAGCAGAATAAGTGCAGCTTGGGATGTGACTGGAGGAAATACATTAATGAGCAGGATAAGTGCAGCTTGGGATGCGACTGGAGGAAATACATTGAAGAGCAGAATAAGTGCAGCTTGGGATGCGACTGGAGGAAATACATTGAAGAGCAGAATAAGTGCAGCTTGGGATGTGACTGGAGGAAATACATTGAAGAGCAGACGTCATCTTTGGATGTGGCTGAAGTAAAATAAATGTGAGAACAGAAGGGTGGATGCAGCTTTGGATGTGACTTGAGTGTAACACGTTTCTGACGTTCCCCTCTCTCTGCAGACGACCATCATGGCGGTGGAGTTTGACGGCGGTGTGGTGATCGGCGCCGATTCCAGGACCACTACCGGGTATGTGCGAATACTGGACTGTACCACCACAGATTAGGGGGAGGTGAAGAATGAATCCACCGCCTTCCAGCAGTCCCCCGCCCATAGAGGTGTCACATGACCACATGGGTCGCCCTCGCGCTTCCATTACCCATCATGCCCCGGGCCTAGGAGGGGGTAGTCTGTACTCCTGCAGTATTGATGCTGACTGTTTCCTTTTTACAGGGCGTACATCGCTAACAGAGTCACTGACAAGCTCACCCCCGTCCATGACCGTATCTTCTGCTGTCGCTCTGGCAGTGCCGCAGATACTCAGGCCATCGCCGACGCCGTCTCCTATCAGCTAGGATTCCACAGGTAAGAACAGGCCCCGCCCCCTTAGCTAAAAGGACTGTCCCTTTAAGAGCTTTCCTTCCTTGCAGTAAAGCTCCCCCCTTCCTGAAGTAATGGTCACTTTAAGAGGTAAAGGGATAGGGTCTAGATAATAAACTTAACCCTAAACACACTTTATGACCCTTCTCCTCACACTTAGGGGGCAGCTAATAATTACTGGGGCCCTGTACATGGGGGTGCGGGGCAGTCACCGGACGTGTCAGTAGGATATACAATGTGAGGGATTCAGTGAAGACTTCCCCTTTAAGAATGGCTCTGTGATGGAGTTCCCCTTTAAATCTCGTGTCTCGTCTCCCCAATAGCATTGAGCTGGGCACCCCGCCCCTGGTGCACACAGCAGCCAATCTCTTCAAGGAGATGTGCTACAGGTACCGCGAGGACCTCATGGCCGGGATCATCGTAGCCGGATGGGACCAGAGGAAAGGAGGACAGGTAAGAAGCCAAGCCCCTCCCCCATGTCCTTGTAGCTCCTCCCATATGTATCGTCCCTCACATCTCCGCCTTCAGCGTTACATATGTATGTCTGTATATTGCAGGTGTACACAGTGCCCATGGGAGGCATGATGGTTCACCAGCCCTTCTCCATAGGCGGCTCCGGCAGCTCCTACATCTACGGCTTTGTGGACTCTACATACAAATCCGGAATGACCAAGGAGGAGTGTCTGAAATTCACAGCAAACGGTGAGATCACATGACCAGAGTCTGCCCCTCCTCCTATAGGGTGATACAGAAGAGAGCTATGAGTCTGCCCCTCCTCCTACAGGGTGATACAGAAGGGAGCTATAAGTCTGCCCCTCCTCCTATAGGGTGATACAGAAGGGAGCTATGAGTCTGCCCCTCCTCCTATAGGGTGATACAGAAGGGAGCTATGAGTCTGCCCCTCCTCCTATAGGGTGATACAGACAGAAGGGAGCTATGAGTCTGCCCCTCCCCCTATAGGGTGATACAGAAGGGAGCTATGAGTCTGCTCCTCCTCCTATAGGGTGATACAGAAGGGAGCTATGAGTCTGCCCCTCCTCCTATAGGGTGATACAGAAGGGAGCTATGAGTCTGCCCCTCCTCCTATAGGGTGATACAGACAGAAGGGAGCTATGAGTCTGCCCCTCCTCCTATAGGGTGATACAGAAGGGAGCTATGAGTCTGCCCCTCCTCCTATAGGGTGATACAGAAGGGAGCTATGAGTCTGCCCCTCCTCCTATAGGGTGATACAGAAGGGAGCTATGAGTCTGCCCCTCCTCCTATAGGGTGATACAGAAGGGAGCTATAAGTCTGCCCCTCCTCCTATAGGGTGATACAGACAGAAGGGAGCTATGAGTCTGCCCCTCCTCCTATAGGGTGATACAGAAGGGAGCTATGAGTCTGCTCCTCCTCCTATAGGGTGATACAGAAGGGAGCTATGAGTCTGCCCCTCCTCCTATAGGGTGATACAGAAGGGAGCTATGAGTCTGTCCCTCCTCCTATAGGGTGATACAGAAGGGAGCTATGAGTCTGCCCCTCCTCCTATAGGGTGATACAAACAGAAGGGAGCTATGAGTCTGCTCCTCCTCCTATAGGGTGATACAGAAGGGAGCTATGAGTCTGCTCCTCCTCCTATAGGGTGATACAGAAGGGAGCTATGAGTCTGCCCCTCCTCCTATAGGGTGATACAGAAGGGAGCTATGAGTCTGCCCCTCCTCCTATAGGGTGATACAGACAGAAGGGAGCTATGAGTCTGCCCCTCCTCCTATAGGGTGATACAGAAGGGAGCTATGAGTCTGCTCCTCCTCCTATAGGGTGATACAGAAGGGAGCTATGAGTCTGCCCCTCCTCCTATAGGGTGATACAGACAGAAGGGAGCTATGAGTCTGCCCCTCCTCCTATAGGGTGATACAGAAGGGAGCTATGAGTCTGCCCCTCCTCCTATAGGGTGTTACAGAAGGGAGCTATGAGTCTGCCCCTCCTCCTATAGGGTGATACAGAAGGGAGCTATAAGTCTGCCCCTCCTCCTATAGGGTGATACAGACAGAAGGGAGCTATGAGTCTGCCCCTCCTCCTATAGGGTGATACAGAAGGGAGCTATGAGTCTGCTCCTCCTCCTATAGGGTGATACAGAAGGGAGCTATGAGTCTGCCCCTCCTCCTATAGGGTGATACAGAAGGGAGCTATGAGTCTGTCCCTCCTCCTATAGGGTGATACAGAAGGGAGCTATGAGTCTGCCCCTCCTCCTATAGGGTGATACAAACAGAAGGGAGCTATGAGTCTGCTCCTCCTCCTATAGGGTGATACAGAAGGGAGCTATGAGTCTGCTCCTCCTCCTATAGGGTGATACAGAAGGGAGCTATGAGTCTGCCCCTCCTCCTATAGGGTGATACAGAAGGGAGCTATGAGTCTGCCCCTCCTCCTATAGGGTGATACAGAAGGGAGCTATGAGTCTGTCCCTCCTCCTATAGGGTGATACAGACAGAAGGGAGCTATGAGTCTGCCCCTCCTCCTATAGGGTGATACAGAAGGGAGCTATGAGTCTGCCCCTCCTCCTGTAGGGTGATACAGACAGAAGGGAGCTATGAGTCTGTCCCTCCTCCTATAGGGTGATACAGACAGAAGGGAGCTATGAGTCTGCCCCTCCTCCTATAGGGTGATACAGATGAGTCTGCCCCTCCCCCTGCAGGGTGTCACATGCCCCTCCCCATTATCCTGTGGTGTAATGTCTGCCCCTCTTGTTGCAGCTTTGGCTCTGGCTATGGAGCGGGATGGATCCAGCGGGGGTGTCATACGTCTTGCTGCTATCACAGAATCGGGTGTGGAGCGTCAGGTGATCCTTGGAAATGAGTTACCCCGATTCCCCGTCTCGTGATGTCGCCCTCGTGTCCCCTGTGCTCGCCCTTATCTTTTTGTTACCGGTGTGATAATTACAGTAATAAAGGCTGATGTGACGGCTGACGTTGTGCGGCATTACTGATCTGTGACAGGGGGGCAAATACTTATCACATGTTCTACTCTAGTCACATCCAGAGCTGTTATGTGTACACTATGGCACCATTATATATGTGCATTGCATAGCGGAATAAGTTGTGTAATGTGTAGGGGCCTGTTCTGTTGTTTGTACATTATGCGGTATTAGTGCTCCGTACAATATGGCGGTGTTATGTGTCCTGTATGGTAGTATTAGTTGTCTGTATAGTATGGCGGTGTCCTGTATGGTGGAATTAGTGCTCTGTACAGTATTGTGTGTATTGTATGGCAATATTAGTTCTGTGTACAGTATGGCGGTGTTGTGTGTGCTATAGGGTGATATTAGTACTCCGTACAATATGGTGGTGTCGTGTCATGTATGGTTGTATTAGTTGTCTGTACAGTATGGTGGTGTCTAGTATGGTGGTATTAGTTTTGTGTACAATATGGCAGTGCTGTGTGTACAGTATGGCGGTATGTGTATTGTCTGGCGATATTAGTTCTGTGTACAGTGGCTTTATTAGTGCTCCCTACAGTATGGCAGTATTATGTGTCCTGTATGCTGGCATTAGTTCTGTGTACAGTATGGCGGTATTAGTCCTCCATACAGTGTGGCAGTGTTGTGTGTACTGTACAGCGATATTAGTTCTGTGTACAGTATGGCGGTATTAGTGCTCCCTACAGTATGACGGTATTATGTGTCCTGTATGCTGGCATTAGTTCTGTGTACAGTATGGCAGTATTAGTCCTCCATACAGTGTGGTAGTGTTGTGTGTACAGTATGGCGGTATTAGTTCTGTGTACAGTATGGCAGTATTAGTCCTCCATACAGTGCGGCAGTGTTGTGTGTACAGTATGGCGATATTAGTTCTGTGTACAGTATGACGTGTGTATGAGCGGTGAGTTGCACCAGTGCCTCCCCTTTAACCCCTCAGTTTCTCTCCCTTGTCCCTGTGTCCTGCTCTGATACATTGGCACACACTGCAGCTGTGAGCAGGACTAGATGGCGATTCATTTACCTGGCCGGAGACGACGGATTTTCTTATATTTTATTTGCCAATCTCACTATATGTGACCTTACAAGAATATACCGCTCAGACGTGTACGTGGCCATGCTGGGACTTGTAGTGTCTGTGAATCCTGATCCGCCACAGGGGGGCGGTAGTGGATTAGGCGTGTCTGAGACCTCGGCAGTAGAGTCCGCACCCCCCGGGACCACAACGTCAGCGCCATCCAATGATTCCGAATCCCTTCTCCGCTATCTGGATGACACTGAATTATCGGCACTGACTATGAGCGCAGTACTGGCTGCAGCCACCAGGGGGCGCTCTGGTACAGTCTTTGTTTATTTCCCTTAAATACAAGTCATGAAAAAAATGTCAAGTAATAAAATCAGAAAAATCTGAGCCCTGGGGATGTGGCTGATAACAGAGAGCAACAACCCCAGCTGTGAGGGCAGCTCCTGTCCAGTAGGGGGCGCAGCAGTCACTGGAGTGAGGATGGAACAAGCTTTACTAGCAGGCTGCTCAGTGGCGCCACCTGCTAGTGAATCCTGCTGATTTTCTATACATTACTATGTGGAGTAACATTTTGGGGCCCCTTGTCTCAGGAGGAAGGTCCCAGATCCAGGACATGGGGTGACCTAGGTGTGGACACTCGTGGTCCTCTGTGACCTTCAGAAGGTGGAGTCATTGACGAACATGGTGGAGTCCATCTGGTGGCGGAAGGACACGCGGGCTTTACCACTGAAGTAGGCCCGGCTCTGCTGACCGTCCGTATCACTGCCCACCGAATTGGTGGACTGGAGTCTCGGCTTCTCCTCCTGGGGGGTCGTGGCTGCTGTAGGGGGCGCTGGAGAGCAAAGGGGAGACACCCAAATGGTGTATGTGATTACTAGTAATGTATACCGACCTCACCGCACACTGTATATATATATACTGCACCCCCATGTATACCGACCTCACCGCACACTGTATATATACTGCACCCCCCATGTATACCGACCTCACCGCACACTGTATATATACTGCACCCTCATGTATACCGACCTCACCGCACACTGTATATATACTGCACCCCTCATGTATACCGACCTCACCGCACACTGTATATATACTGCACCCCTCATGTATACCGACCTCACCGCACACTGTATATATACTGCACCCTCATGTATACCGACCTCACCGCACACTGTATATATACTGCACCCCCCATGTATACCGACCTCACCGCACACTGTATATATACTGCACCCTCATGTATACCGACCTCACCGCACACTGTATATATACTGCACCCCTCATGTATACCGACCTCACCGCACACTGTATATATACTGCACCCCTCATGTATACCGACCTCACCGCACACTGTATATATACTGCACCCCTCATATATACCGACCTCACCGCACACTGTATATATACTGCACTCCTCATGTATACCGACCTCACCGCACACTGTATATATACTGCACCCTCATGTATACCGACCTCACCGCACACTGTATATATACTGCACCCTCATGTATACCGACCTCACCGCACACTGTATATATACTGCACCCTCATGTATACCCACCTCACCGCACGCTGTATATATACTGCACCCCCCATGTATACCGACCTCACCGCACACTGTATATATACTGCACTCCTCATGTATACCGACCTCACCGTACGCTGTATATATACTGCACTCCTCATGTATACCGACCTCACCGCACACTGTATATATACTGCACCCCTCATATATACCCACCTCACCGCACACTGTATATATACTGCACTCCTCATGTATACCCACCTCACCGCACACTGTATATATACTGCACCCTGTATATATACTGCACCCCTCATATATACCCACCTCACCGCACACTGTATATATACTGCACCCTCATGTATACCGACCTCCCCGCACGCTGTATATATACTGCACTCCTCATGTATACCCACCTCACCGCACACTGTATATATACTGCACCCTGTATATATACTGCACCCCTCATATATACCCACCTCACCGCACACTGTATATATACTGCACCCTCATGTATACCGACCTCACCGCACGCTGTATATATACTGCACCCTCATGTATACCGACCTCACCGCACACTGTATATATACTGCACCCCCATGTATACCGACCTCACCGCACGCTGTATATATACTGCACCCTCATGTATACCGACCTCACCGCACACTGTATATATACTGCACTCCTCATGTATACCCACCTCACCGCACACTGTATATATACTGCACCCCTCATGTATACCGACCTCACCGCACACTGTATATATACTGCACCCCTCATGTATACCGACCTCACCGCACACTGTATATATACTGCACCCCTCATATATACCCACCTCACCGCACACTGTATATATACTGCACTCCTCATGTATACCCACCTCACCGCACACTGTATATATACTGCACCCCTCATGTATACCGACCTCACCGCACACTGTATATACTGCACCCCTCATGTATACTGACCTCACCGCACACTGTATATATACTGCACCCCTCATGTATACCGACCTCACCGCACGCTGTATATATACTGCACCCTCATGTATACCGACCTCACCGCACACTGTATATATACTGCACCCTCATGTATACCGACCTCACCGCACACTGTATATATACTGCACCCCTCATGTATACCGACCTCACCGCACACTGTATATATACTGCACTCCTCATGTATACCCACCTCACCGCACACTGTATATATACTGCACCCCTCATGTATACCCACCTCACCGCACACTGTATATATACTGCACCCCTCATGTATACCGACCTCACCGCACACTGTATATATACTGCACCCCTCATGTATACCGACCTCACCGCACACTGTATATATACTGCACCCCTCATATATACCGACCTCACCGCACACTGTATATATACTGCACTCCTCATGTATACCCACCTCACCGCACACTGTATATATACTGCACCCCTCATGTATACCGACCTCACCGCGCACTGTATATATACTGCACCCCTCATGTATACCGACCTCACCGCACACTGTATATATACTGCACTCCTCATGTATACCCCTCACCGCACACTGTATATATACTGCACCCCTCATGTATACCCACCTCACCGCACACTGTATATATACTGCACCCCTCATGTATACCGACCTCACCGCACACTGTATATATACTGCACCCTCATGTATACCGACCTCACCGCGCACTGTATATATACTGCACTCCTCATGTATACCCACCTCACCGCACACTGTATATATACTGCACCCCTCATGTATACCGACCTCACCGCGCACTGTATATATACTGCACCCCTCATGTATACCGACCTCACCGCACACTGTATATATACTGCACCCCCATGTATACCGACCGCACCGCACACTGTATATATACTGCACCCTCATGTATACCCACCTCACCGCACACTGTATATACTGCACCCCTCATATATACCGACCTCACCGCACACTGTATATATACTGCACTCCTCATGTATACCGACCTCACCGCACACTGTATATATACTGCACTCCTCATGTATACCCACCTCACCGCACACTGTATATATACTGCACCCCTCATGTATACCGACCTCACCGCACACTGTATATATACTGCACCCCTCATATATACCCACCTCACCGCACACTGTATATATACTGCACCCCTCATATATACTGACCTCACCGCACACTGTATATATACTGCACCCTCATGTATACCGACCTCACCGCACACTGTATATATACTGCACCCCTCATGTATACCGACCTCACCGCACACTGTATATATACTGCACCCCTCATGTATACCGACCTCACCGCACACTGTATATATACTGCACCCCTCATATATACCGACCTCACCGCACACTGTATATATACTGCACTCCTCATGTATACCCACCTCACCGCACACTGTATATATACTGCACCCCTCATGTATACCGACCTCACCGCACACTGTATATATACTGCACCCCTCATGTATACCGACCTCACCGCACACTGTATATACTGCACCCCTCATGTATACCGACCTCACCGCACACTGTATATATACTGCACCCCCATGTATACCGACCTCACCGCACACTGTATATATACTGCACTCCTCATGTATACCGACCTCACCGCACACTGTATATACTGCACCCCTCATGTATACCGACCTCACCGCACACTGTATATATACTGCACTCCTCATATATACCCACCTCACCGCACACTGTATATATACTGCACCCCCATGTATACCGACCTCACCGCACACTGTATATATACTGCACCCCTCATGTATACCGACCTCACCGCACACTGTATATATACTGCACCCTCATGTATACCGACCTCACCGCACACTGTATATATACTGCACCCCTCATGTATACCGACCTCACCGCACACTGTATATATACTGCACCCCTCATGTATACCGACCTCACCGCACACTGTATATATACTGCACCCCTCATGTATACCGACCTCACCGCACACTGTATATATACTGCACCCTCATGTATACCGACCTCACCGCACACTGTATATATACTGCACCCCCATGTATACCGACCGCACCGCACACTGTATATATACTGCACCCTCATGTATACCCACCTCACCGCACACTGTATATACTGCACCCCTCATATATACCGACCTCACCGCACACTGTATATATACTGCACTCCTCATGTATACCGACCTCACCGCACACTGTATATATACTGCACTCCTCATGTATACCCACCTCACCGCACACTGTATATATACTGCACCCCTCATGTATACCGACCTCACCGCACACTGTATATATACTGCACCCCTCATGTATACCGACCTCACCGCACACTGTATATATACTGCACTCCTCATGTATACCGACCTCACCGCACACTGTATATATACTGCACCCTCATGTATACCGACCTCCCCGCACACTGTATATATACTGCACTCCTCATATATACCGACCTCACCGCACACTGTATATATACTGCACCCCCCATGTATACCGACCTCACCGCACACTGTATATATACTGCACCCTCATGTATACCGACCTCACCGCACACTGTATATATACTGCACCCCTCATGTATACCGACCTCACCGCACACTGTATATATACTGCACCCCTCATGTATACCCACCTCACCGCACACTGTATATATACTGCACCCCTCATGTATACCCACCTCACCGCACACTGTATATATACTGCACCCCCCATGTATACCGACCTCACCGCACACTGTATATATACTGCACCCCCCATGTATACCGACCTCACCGCACACTGTATATATACTGCACCCCCCATGTATACCGACCTCACCGCACACTGTATATATACTGCACCCCCCATGTATACCGACCTCACCGCACACTGTATATATACTGCACCCTCATGTATACCGACCTCACCGCACACTGTATATATACTGCACCCTCATGTATACCGACCTCACCGCACACTGTATATATACTGCACCCTCATGTATACCGACCTCACCGCACACTGTATATATACTGCACTCCTCATGTATACCGACCTCACCGCACACTGTATATATACTGCACCCCTCATGTATACCGACCTCACCGCACACTGTATATATACTGCACCCCTCATGTATACCGACCTCACCGCACACTGTATATATACTGCACCCCTCATGTATACCGACCTCACCGCACACTGTATATATACTGCACCCCCATGTATACCGACCTCACCGCACACTGTATATATACTGCACTCCTCATGTATACCGACCTCACCGCACACTGTATATATACTGCACTCCTCATGTATACCCACCTCACCGCACACTGTATATATATATACTGCACCCCTCATATATACCGACCTCACCGCACACTGTATATATACTGCACCCTCATGTATACCGACCTCACCGCACACTGTATATATACTGCACCCTCATGTATACCGACCTCACCGCACACTGTATATACTGCACCCCTCATATATACCGACCTCACCGCACACTGTATATACTGCACCCCTCATATATACCGACCTCACCGCACACTGTATATATACTGCACTCCTCATATATACCGACCTCACCGCACACTGTATATATACTGCACTCCTCATATATACCCACCTCACCGCACACTGTATATATACTGCACCCCCATGTATACCGACCTCACCGCACACTGTATATATACTGCACCCTCATGTATACCAACCTCACCGCACACTGTATATATACTGCACTCCTCATGTATACCGACCTCACCGCACACTGTATATATACTGCACTCCTCATGTATACCGACCTCACCGCACACTGTATATATACTGCACTCCTCATATATACCCACCTCACCGCACACTGTATATATACTGCACCCCCATGTATACCGACCTCACCGCACACTGTATATATACTGCACCCTCATGTATACCGACCTCACCGCACACTGTATATATACTGCACCCCTCATGTATACCGACCTCACCGCACACTGTATATATACTGCACCCCTCATGTATACCGACCTCACCGCACACTGTATATATACTGCACCCTCATGTATACCGACCTCACCGCACACTGTATATATACTGCACCCTCATGTATACCGACCTCACCGCACACTGTATATATACTGCACCCTCATGTATACCGACCTCACCGCACACTGTATATATACTGCACCCCCATGTATACCGACCTCACCGCACACTGTATATATACTGCACCCTCATGTATACCGACCTCACCGCACACTGTATATATACTGCACCCCTCATGTATACCCACCTCACCGCACACTGTATATATACTGCACCCCTCATGTATACCGACCTCACCGCACACTGTATATATACTGCACCCCTCATATATACCCACCTCACCGCACACTGTATATACTGCACTCCTCATATATACCCACCTCACCGCACACTGTATATATACTGCACTCCTCATGTATACCGACCTCACCGCACACTGTATATATACTGCACCCCTCATGTATACCCACCTCACCGCACACTGTATATATACTGCACCCCTCATGTATACCGACCTCACCGCACACTGTATATATACTGCACCCCTCATGTATACCGACCTCACCGCACACTGTATATACTGCACCCCTCATGTATACCGACCTCACCGCACACTGTATATATACTGCACCCTCATGTATACCGACCTCACCGCACACTGTATATATACTGCACCCCCATGTATACCGACCTCACCGCACACTGTATATATACTGCACCCTCATGTATACCGACCTCACCGCACACTGTATATATACTGCACCCCCATGTATACCGACCTCACCGCACACTGTATATATACTGCACCCTCATGTATACCGACCTCACCGCACACTGTATATATACTGCACCCTCATGTATACCGACCTCACCGCACACTGTATATATACTGCACTCCTCATGTATACCGACCTCACCGCACACTGTATATATACTGCACCCTCATGTATACCGACCTCACCGCACACTGTATATATACTGCACCCCCATGTATACCGACCTCACCGCACACTGTATATATACTGCACCCTCATGTATACCGACCTCACCGCACACTGTATATATACTGCACCCCCATGTATACCGACCTCACCGCACACTGTATATATACTGCACCCCCATGTATACCGACCTCACCGCACACTGTATATATACTGCACCCCTCATGTATACCGACCTCACCGCGCACTGTATATATACTGCACCCCTCATGTATACCGACCTCACCGCACACTGTATATATACTGCACCCCCATGTATACCGACCGCACCGCACACTGTATATATACTGCACCCCTCATATATACCCACCTCACCGCACACTATATATACTGCACCCCCATGTATACCGACCTCACCGCACACTGTATATATACTGTACCCCCCATGTATACCGACCTCACCGCACACTGTATATATACTGCACCCCCCATGTATACCGACCTCACCGCACACTGTATATATACTGCACCCCTCATGTATACCGACCTCACCGCACACTGTATATATACTGCACCCCTCATGTATACCGACCTCACCGCACACTGTATATATACTGCACCCCTCATGTATA
This sequence comes from Leptodactylus fuscus, assembly GCF_031893055.1. NCBI lineage: Eukaryota > Metazoa > Chordata > Amphibia > Anura > Leptodactylidae > Leptodactylus > Leptodactylus fuscus. The sequence goes on from NC_134269.1 coordinate 9,025,298, forward strand.
CCGACCTCACCGCACACTGTATATATACTGCACCCCTCATATATACCGACCTCACCGCACACTGTATATATACTGCACCCTCATGTATACCGACCTCACCGCACACTGTATATATACTGCACTCCTCATGTATACCCACCTCACCGCACACTGTATATATACTGCACCCCTCATGTATACCGACCTCACCGCACACTGTATATACTGCACCCCTCATATATACCGACCTCACCGCACACTGTATATATACTGCACCCTCATGTATACCGACCTCACCGCACACTGTATATATACTGCACCCCTCATATATACCCACCTCACCGCACACTGTATATATACTGCACCCCTCATATATACTGACCTCACCGCACACTGTATATATACTGCACCCTCATGTATACCCACCTCACCGCACACTGTATATATACTGCACTCCTCATGTATACCCACCTCACCGCACACTGTATATATACTGCACCCCTCATGTATACCGACCTCACCGCACACTGTATATATACTGCACCCTCATGTATACCGACCTCACCGCACACTGTATATATACTGCACCCCTCATATATACCGACCTCACCGCACACTGTATATATACTGCACCCTCATGTATACTGACCTCACCGCACACTGTATATATACTGCACCCCTCATGTATACCCACCTCACCGCACACTGTATATATACTGCACCCCTCATGTATACCGACCTCACCGCACACTGTATATATACTGCACTCCTCATGTATACCGACCTCCCCGCACACTGTATATATACTGCACCCTCATGTATACCGACCTCACCGCACACTGTATATATACTGCACCCTCATGTATACCGACCTCACCGCACGCTGTATATATACTGCACCCTCATGTATACCGACCTCACCGCACACTGTATATACTGCACCCCTCATATATACCGACCTCACCGCACACTGTATATATACTGCACTCCTCATGTATACCGACCTCACCGCACACTGTATATATACTGCACCCTCATGTATACCGACCTCACCGCACACTGTATATATACTGCACCCCTCATATATACCCACCTCACCGCACATTGTATATACTGTACCCCTCATGTATACCGACCTCACCGCACACTGTATATACTGCACCCCTCATATATACCGACCTCACCGCACACTGTATATATACTGCACTCCTCATGTATACCGACCTCCCCGCACACTGTATATATACTGCACCCCCATGTATACCGACCTCACCGCACACTGTATATACTGCACCCCTCATGTATACCGACCTCACCGCACACTGTATATATACTGCACCCCTCATGTATACCGACCTCACCGCACACTGTATATATACTGCACCCCCATGTATACCGACCTCACCGCACACTGTATATATACTGCACTCCTCATGTATACCGACCTCACCGCACACTGTATATATACTGCACCCCTCATGTATACCGACCTCACCGCGCACTGTATATATACTGCACTCCTCATGTATACCGACCTCACCGCGCACTGTATATATACTGCACCCCTCATGTATACCGACCTCACCGCACACTGTATATATACTGCACCCCTCATATATACCCACCTCACCGCACATTGTATATACTGCACCCCTCATGTATACCGACCTCACCGCACACTGTATATACTGCACCCCTCATATATACCGACCTCACCGCACACTGTATATATACTGCACCCCTCATATATACCGACCTCACCGCACACTGTATATACTGCACCCCTCATGTATACCGACCTCACCGCACACTGTATATATACTGCACCCTCATGTATACCGACCTCACCGCACACTGTATATATACTGCACTCCTCATATATACCCACCTCACCGCACACTGTATATATACTGCACCCCTCATGTATACCGACCTCACCGCACACTGTATATATACTGCACCCCTCATGTATACCGACCTCACCGCACACTGTATATATACTGCACCCCTCATATATACCCACCTCACCGCACACTGTATATACTGCACTCCTTCCCATGCTCACAGACCCCTTACTCTAGAATCACTGCTTCTCCTCTCTGCACAGTGACACCCCGCTGTGATCGCCCCTCCACATATCTACTGTCTGTATACTATATATGCACTGCGCCCCCCTTCTATAAGGACCAGGTCTCTTTCTCACCTTCTTGACTGTTTTTGCTTCTTTTTCGCTCTTTCCTCCTTCCGTACCAGGGGAAACACTGCAGAGCCTTCACCCCCATCCTGGGAAGAGTAGACAGAAGTCAGTCTATATAGTGTATATACAGCTGTATACAGCACTGAGCACACTGCCGCAGCCGGGACACAAGATGTCTATTCTAGGAACAGAGAAATGTGTATATACAGATTCAGACATATCTGCCATACCAGGCATACCTCAGCCAAACCACGTATACAGCCGCTCCCTACAGCATATATATGTCACACTGTATACCACCTCCCACTATATATATGTATACAGCATATACACTCACCGGCCACTTTATTAGGTACACCTGTCCAACTGCTCGTTAACACTTAATTTCTAATCAGCCAATCACATGGCGGCAACTCAGTGCATTTAGGCATGTAGACATGGTCAAGACAATCTCCTGCAGTTCAAACCGAGCATCAGTATGGGGAAGAAAGGTGATTTGAGTGCCTTTGAACGTGGCATGGTTGTTGGTGCCAGAAGGGCTGGTCTGAGTATTTCAGAAACTGCTGATCTACTGGGATTTTCACGCACAACCATCTCTAGGGTTTACAGAGAATGGTCCGAAAAAGAAAAAACATCCAGTGAGCGGCAGTTCTGTGGGCGGAAATGCGTTGTTGATGCCAGAGGTCAGAGGAGAATGGCCAGACTGGTTTGAGCTGATAGAAAGGCAACAGTGACTCAAATAGCCACCCGTTACAACCAAGGTAGCCAGAAGAGCATCTCTGAACGCCGCACAGTACGTCCAACTTTGAGGCTACAGATGGGCTACAGCAGCAGAAGACCACACCGGGGGCCACGCCTTTCAGCTAAGAACAGGAAACTGAGGCTACAATTTGCACAAGCTCATCGAAATTGGACAATTGAAGATTGGAAAAACGTTGCCTGGTCTGATGAGTCTCGATTTCTGCTGCGACATTCGGATGGTAGGGTCAGAATTTGGCGTCAACAACATGAAAGCATGGATCCATCCTGCCTTGTATCGGTAACGGTTCAGGCTGGTGGTGGTGGTGTCATGGTGTGGGGAATATTTTCTTGGCACTCTTTGGGCCCCTTGGTACCAATTGAGCATCGTTGCAACGCCAAAGCCTACCTGAGTATTGTTGCTGACCATGTCCATCCCTTTATGACCACAATGTACCCAACATCTGATGGCTACTTTCAGCAGGATAATGCAATGCCATGTCATAAAGCTGGAATCATCTCAGACTGGTTTCTTGAACATGACAATGAGTTCACTGTACTCCAATGGCCTCCACAGTCACCAGATCTCAATCCAATAGAGGAGCATCTTTGGGATGTGGTGGAACGGGAGATTCGCATCATGGATGTGCAGCCGACAAATCTGCGACTGCAACTGTGTGATGTCATCATGTCAATAGGGACCAAAATCTCTGAGGAATGCTTCCAGCACCTTGTTGTATCTATGCCACGAAGAATTGAGGCAGTTCTGAAGGCAAAAGGGGGTCCAACCCGTTACTAGCATGGTGTACCTAATAAAGTGGCCGGTGAGTGTATGTAACATGTATACCACCTCCCACTATATATGTAGTATACAGCATATACAGTATATATCACACTCTATACCACCACCCACTATATATGCATACAGCCACTCCCTACAACATATATGTATACACGGTATACCACTGCCCACTATATATATATATATATATATATATATATATATATATATATAGTCACACTGTATGCCACATAAAGTCACATTCACTGTATACAGCTGCGTGTTATATATATATATATATATATATATTTTTATTTTTTTTTTCACTCCATAGAAGTTGCTGTATCTAAGCCTCTCACATGTGATACCATATTAGTAAGCTCGTAGCACAGCACTGCCGTATAATATTATAGTGGTGAAGTCTCGCAGGTCAGGGGTCAGAGGTTAAAGGGCACTGACAGTTTTAATCTGCAATGAGCTGGACCCTGGGGGAGAAGCCAGAAGGCGGCCATTATAGAGGGGGAGTCTAAGGAATTGTAAGAATCAGGGGCAGGAGGGATATAACACACACATGGGAATATGGGTATACAGTATACATATATATATATATATATATATATAATATATATATATATTTTCCCTCAATGGTGTTGTCCATAGCAACAAATAAGATCACCACTAGGAACGAATCCAGGCCAAGAGAGGATTTCACTAGGAAAAAACACAATGGCAACCAAAAGATTCTTACTAGGAACAAGGATGACGATGACAACCAAGATGGATTCCACCATCACCAGTGGTGTTTACATGGCAGTGACGAGGATTACCACTACTAATGATGGTGTTGACCATAGCACCCAAGAAGGTTATTTATAATAATGGTGCCGACCAATGTCACCAAGAAGACCTTCACGATGAACTATTGTGTTGTCTATAGCAAGAGAAGAAGAAGAAACCTAACACACACAGATATGCGGTGAGAAGACATTGGCATTACATTAACACAACTCAAGGATTCCTGATAAGATCAGGGGCATCGATCATGGGGATCAAGAAGATCCTTGATGGGACCAGAGATGGTGGCCAACCGTGTGGTGTACGTATAGAAAGCAAGGAGGTAAGGTTTAGGTAAGGCCTGGTTCACATCTACGTTCAGGAAGTTGACTTGGGGACCCCCCCCCAAATGGAAACCTAGTCCACATAGATCCGCATCCCAAGATGGTTACCTTAGGAAACCCGCGGACCCTATAGACTACAATGGGGTCCATGTGGTTTCCACTCGATTTGCACATGAATAATGTGAAGAGAGAAGCGCTGCTTGCAGGACTGGGAACATAATGACCCAAACACAGATGTGAACCGGGCCTAAGTCCAAAAACTTTACCTTTTATACCAATAGAGTCCCGGTGATCTGCCTGAAAGAACAAACCTCTGTATGGCACAGGCCCAACATATCCTCCATAAAGTAAAAACACCCTTCCCTCCTGATCCTTGCTATCAGTTGGACACAGTCCTGGGGTGACCGTTCTGCATTAGTACCGGTGACCGACCTTGACCAACAAACTGGCCCCGCACCGTGATAGTGATCTTCTAGAAAACCAAGGTAATACCAGCCAAGAACATTGGTGTTTCTCAGAAACAATCCTTACTAACATTCGGTGTGTTGACCACGACGGCTAAGAAGATTCCCATGGTATTCATTGAAATTTTTGCATAAACCATGGCGCTGACCAAAGAAACCCGAAAATTTCCTGCCAGGAACAAATTGTGCTGATCTTGGCAACCAAGATGTTTTTGCTAAGATCGAAAAAAGTTGATTGTGGCAACTTAAGCATGTGGCTAAGAAAGTGATGTCCACAAAAATATTTTCTAAAAACATTGGCCTAGTTTAGGTATTTAAGGCCACATTTACATCTGCCTCAGAGGGTCCATTTTTTCGGAACGGACAGCCAAATATAGAGGTGAATGTAGGATAAGGAATTTTGGAACATGTTGTATCTCCTTGCTCTCTATAGGCAACCGTGATCTTGTTCATGGCAATCAAAAAGATTCCTGCTGAGATCTTTGGTGCTGACCTTGAGAACCATGAAGATCCCCATTAAGATTAAAGATATTGGGGTTAGAATGTGGTGTCATCTATAGAACCTCACAGGATACTTGATCACTTTTACCAAGGCTCTTTTTGGTTGCCAACATCAACTTCAAAGAAGTGGTGTGGAATGAACACTAAGGAGTCTGGGGTAGGATCAGTGTTGTTGACCAAGGTTGAGGGGATATCGTCACTCCATAGGGAGAGACCACCATATAGGTGTGTGGAGTCTTTTAAGCCATGAGCGCTCCACTGTGAGGGATCATGGGAAGAATATGCAAATCTGACTTCCATGATGTCATTAGGAAGCCGATATCCCCTCAACCCTAAAAGACTCCACACACCTATATGGTGGTCTCTCCCTATGGAGTGACGATATCCCCTCAACCCTGTCTAAGCCTCTCACCTCTGCCAGATCAGTCCTCTCTACGCCAAGCTGATGAGATGCAAATACATCGAAACGGCTGTCCTTGGCTGAGAAGACTGTATCTAGTATAATCCCGACATCATTGCAAACAAAGGCCTCTGAGAAGGTCGGCATGATGTTAAAGGGAGTGCCCTCTATTGGATGTCTTGACTGAGACTCTGTCTTCCTAATTACATCATGGAAGACAGACTTGCACATTCTCAGTCAGCGCCCTCTATTGGTGTGCATACTTGAGGCACTGGCTTCCTAATTACATCATGGAAGTCAGATTTGCATATTCTTCACATGTTGTTGACCAAGACAGATAAGAACAAATGGCCCTTTATCTTCATATTCAAGACATTTTTGTGTTCTTCTGCCTTATGTGAGAATTTTCTTGGATTCTATGGGTAACAACAGTGGTGCTGCTCATGTCAACCAAAAAAGTTTCCTCCAGAGAATCAGTGGTGTTGAGCTTAAGGCAACCTAAACATAGCAACTTCAGAAGGTGGGGTTAGAAGAAGATCACAGTGAAGAACACTGATGGTGACCAAAAAGATTCTGGATGGTGTTAATGGCAACCAAAAGATTTAAAGTAGAAGACGAAATCAGCTAAAAACATTGAGCCCGAGAACCAAGAAGGCTCCTCATCAGGAACAATGATGTTGCGTACGGGTTCAAATGCGGTGAATCTTTTGGTGGCCAAGAGGTCATAGAAACTAGGAAGTCCATACAAGAACATTGATGTTACAATCAAAAAGATTCATGGTCACGTCATTGGTGTTGGAGAACCAAGAAGATTCCTACTAGGATCAAAAAAATGTTCTCGCGGCAGCCCCAAGAATATGGCTAAACGGTGGCGTTACCTTTAGAAACCAAGACTATGCCAACTAGAAACACCAACTAGAAGCATCAATGTTGTCGATGTCAGATGATGAATATTTGGTGATCTCAGAAACCAGGTAGACTCCCGTTTGGGATAATGCTCATGGCTACCCAAGAAGGAATCATTCCAGAAGATTGGGATGTAAAATTTGTTGCTGCTCATAAAAACCAAGAAAATTCATCAATCAAAACGTGGTCGAGTGTTACAAGACAATGTAATCTCAGAAAAATAATGGTACTCTTGGCAACCTACAAATTTCCACGTAAGATCAGGGTGTGGATCATGATAACCAAAAAGATTTCAGCCAGGAACAATGGTAACCAAAACACGTTTGTCCCCATGACAATGATAGGGATCGTGGCATAGAATGCAAACCCCAAATGTGCCCTGGCATCAAACACATCAACAAAAACTTTTTGGAAAAGAATAGAAACCAAAAAATACTTTGACAAAAAAACAAAAAATTTCAGTTCAGAATACGTTCCAAGACCAGCCCGGCTAAGAATAGCAGTATATCTTATGGCAACCAAGTAGGTTATACCGTGACCCCCAACCTAATAAGGCTTCCAGATCCCGCCTCACGTGGCACCTCCACCCCTGATTAGCATATCTCATCACTGCGGGCCATAGGACAGACTCGAAATTCAAGTTCAAGATGTATTTTACACCGAAAAATTTACATAAAGAACACAGAGGAACTTCACAGAACAGTGAGGAACGTCAGCTACACCTGGGTGTCAATCACTACCCCGGGGTGCGGCTGAAAACCAAACAAAGCACGATAAATCGCTCCTGAGGGTTTATGGGAAGGCGGTGGCGGCCCGTGTACTGATGTAGTACCCAACTTCTAGGTTGTGGTCTAGGACCTGTATACAGAGGTGTCTTCTCTGAGGACTTCATACAGGAGATCTGGTCTAGGGTCTGTATTTACATACTTGGCAAGATTTGGTGAGGGATGAGCGGGAGCCCTGGTGCAAGAAGGACACTGCAAAATCGTATGAGTGGCCCACTCTCTTTTTGGGGCATGCCACGGTCCCTTTTGTTACCTGGACTCACAGTGTGCCCGGTCAGGCCCCCCTTTTAGCTCATAGAGATTGTACTGGGCCCAGGGAGAGTCGTTGACTTTTATGGGACCCTGTATGGAAGAGCCTCTTGGACATTTTGGGAAAGTTGGAAAACATATCCAAACCACAAGGGCTCTTCAGACCCAAAGTATTGGAGGCCCATTGACACTCGCCCTCCATCGCTTCTCCTGAGCTCCCTTGGGGCAACTGTCCTTTCCGAGGCATCTTCTGGCCTCCTGGATGACGATAGCGGGCCCGATTCACCGTTGAGTTTTATGGCGTGCGTCAATGTCATGATTCATTGGTGGTGAACCCCATAAATTTTGGGTTCTCCGAACCTAACATTTTTGGAAGACTGGTGAACTGGTTTTCTCATCTCTGATGGTCTGTTTGTAGTGGGATATTGTGTCTAAGGGACTGAAACCTATTTAGGGGGTCTTTTGTGTGTGTTTTTGTATTCTATAGGGTGTCCTGGTGGGGGGGTCCTATTTGTGTATATATATGGGTGAGGCCATTAGGAAAAAATTAGCACTTTTTGTTCTCAACGTTCCCCCTTGAGAAGCGCCCCCCACCCACCCACTAGATAGACCCTATGGGTCTGCACCCCAGCCACACGTCGGTGGGCACATCTCCAGCCTCGCCCAGTGATGTAACCAGAACGTTAATGGGGAGTCTGGATAAACAAGTCTCCCCCTCCCCTCCATTACAGAAGCAGTAGAAGATTCCTTGGCAGACACAAGTGTCATTAGAAGAACATCTGAGAAGACGTCTGTGGGGTCTGGAGCCGGGGTCACCACCAGGAATGTCTCTATATAAGGGGTCAGCCGTGTGTGCTGGGGTGAGGGGGGTGGGCAGATACTAGAAATATCCAGTACCAATCCTACCAGGTGACCCGGGATATGGCAGGGAATTGTTTAAGATGGTGTTCCCCTTTAAGATAAACATCGCACTTAAAGGAATTGTCCATTTTTAAGAAAACGTAATCTCATGTGGCAGCTCCTGAATGATGCGGCTTCTCATCACTAGGAGACCCCAATTGGGGTAGGGGGGATGAAATGGGGGTCCCGATAAGCCATAAGATACATACTTGCCATAGATTTTTTGGAAAGCTGGGTGAGCTTTATGGAGCTACGAAGACCAGTCTGTTACGGCGGCCACATTCATCGCCACCCAGCTTTCCCAGGAATAGTGGTATCTCCCTCTACAGCCCCTCCCCCGCTATCACACTAGTTAGGGCTGTGTACACACTAGCAGTACATTACACAGACTTGTCCTGCTTTATCTTTGTCCTTCAGAGATAATAACTTCTGGCTTCTATATACCAGAGCCCGCCCCTTTAAGAGCACAATAACCTTGAGGTCTATCTCTCTATCTGTTTAGATGCAGTTTATTGCTCCCTATTGTTCTCTGTTATCAGCCACTTCTTCAGACAATAGCCCCATGCCTTTAAAGGAACATTAATCCTGCAGACTATCCCTCCAATTTCATTGATCCCTGTTATCAGATATTTTACGAATAACTTTTTTAAGAGGTAAAGCATACAGAGCGATGCTCTGCAGAGAGATCAGTGGTGTAATAATCTGCAGGATAGATCACTATGTATCAGGAGGTATAGAGGAGAGGGCGATGTTCTGCAGAGAGGTCAGTGGTGTAATAATCTGCAGGATAGATCACTATGTATCAGGAGGTATAGAGGAGAGGGCGATGTTCTGCAGAGAGGTCAGTGGTGTAATAATCTGCAGGATATTACAAGGTAGAGAGGACAGAGTGATGTTCTGCAGAGAGGTCAGTGGTGTAATAATCTGCAGGATAGATCACTATGTATCAGGAGGTGTAGAGGACAGAGTGATGTTCTGCAGAGAGGTCAGTGGTGTAATAATCTGCAGGATAGATCACTATGTATCAGGAGGTGTAGAGGAGAGGGCGATGTTCTGCAGAGAGGTCAGTGGTGTAATAATCTGCAGGATAGATCACTGTATCAGGAGGTGTAGAGGAGAGGGCGATGTTCTGCAGAGAGGTCAGTGGTGTAATAATCTGCAGGATAGATCACTATGTATCAGGAGGTATAGAGGAGAGGGCAATGTTCTGCAGAGAGGTCAGTGGTGTAATAATCTGCAGGATAGATCGCTATGTATCAGGAGGTATAGAGGAGAGGGCGATGCTCTGCAGAGAGGTCAGTGGTGTAATAATCTGCAGGATAGATCGCTATGTATCAGGAGGTATAGAGGAGAGGGCGATGCTCTGCAGAGAGGTCAGTGGTGTAATAATCTGCAGGATAGATCACTATGTATCAGGAGGTATAGAGGAGAGGGCAATGCTCTGCAGAGAGGTCAGTGGTGTAATAATCTGCAGGATAGATCGCTATGTATCAGGAGGTATAGAGGAGAGGGCGATGCTCTGCAGAGAGGTCAGTGGTGTAATAATCTGCAGGATAGATCACTATGTATCAGGAGGTATAGAGGAGAGGGCGATGCTCTGCAGAGAGGTCAGTGGTGTAATAATCTGCAGGATAGATCACTGTATCAGGAGGTGTAGAGGAGAGGGCGATGCTCTGCAGAGAGATCAGTGGTGTAATAATCTGCAGGATAGATCACTGTATCAGGAGGTATAGGGGAGAGGGCGATGCTCTGCAGAGAGGTCAGTGGTGTAATAATCTGCACGATAGATCACTGTATCAGGAGGTGTAGAGGAGAGGGCGATGCTCTGCAGAGAGATCAGTGGTGTAATAATCTGCAGGATAGATCGCTATGTATCAGGAGGTATAGAGGAGAGGGCAATGTTCTGCAGAGAGGTCAGTGGTGTAATAATCTGCAGGATAGATCACTATGTATCAGGAGGTATAGAGGAGAGGGCGATGCTCTGCAGAGAGGTCAGTGGTGTAATAATCTGCAGGATAGATCACTATGTATCAGGAGGTATAGAGGAGAGGGCGATGCTCTGCAGAGAGGTCAGTGGTGTAATAATCTGCAGGATAGATCACTATGTATCAGGAGGTATAGAGGAGAGGGCGATGCTCTGCAGAGAGGTCAGTGGTGTAATAATCTGCAGGATAGATCACTGTATCAGGAGGTGTAGAGGAGAGTGCGATGCTCTGCACAGAGGTCAGTGGTGTAATAATCTGCAGGATAGATCACTATGTAGCAGGAGGTGTAGAGGAGAGGGCGATGCTCTGCAGAGAGGTCAGTGGTGTAATAATCTGCAGGATATTACAAGGTAGAGAGGACAGAGCGATGTTCTGAGGATCTATAGAGAAGTCAGTGGTGTAATAATCTGCAGATGTATCACCATGCGATGCTCTTCAGGTCTATACAGCGAGTCCCCTCCCCACCCTGAGGCTTGTCCCAGGAGCTTGCACTCTCCTCCCTCTCACCTTTCTCCTGTAGCTCCGGGGTCTGCAGAGCGTTGCGCACGTCCTCAGTACTGTACAATCCCACCGGGACCTAAAGACAGAAACTGGTTTTTCAACATCCAAAAAAAGAGCAGTGTCCCGTGTAACCCCACACGCACACACCACCGCCCCGCACCGCTCAATGCAGCCTCTGTCAGCTGCTCCTGCGGGGACTGTGTGTGATTGTGCAGTGCACTAGTGCGGGGATTGTGTGTGACTGTGCAGTGCACTAGTGCGGGGACTGTGTGTGATTGTGCAGTGCACTAGTGCGGGGACTGTGTGTGACTGTGCAGTGCACTAGTGCGGGGACTGTGTGTGATTGTGCAGTGCACTAGTGCGGGGATTGTGTGTGACTGTGCAGTGCACTAGTGCGGGGACTGTGTGTGATTGTGCAGTGCACTAGTGCGGGGACTGTGTGTGATTGTGCAGTGCACTAGTGCGGGGACTGTGTGTGATTGTGCAGTGCACTAGTGCGGGGACTGTGTGTGATTGTGCAGTGCACTAGTGCGGGGACTGTGTGTGACTGTGCAGTGCACTAGTGCGGGGATTGTGTGTGACTGTGCAGTGCACTAGTGCGGGGATTGTGTGTGACTGTGCAGTGCACTAGTGCGGGGACTGTGTGTGATTGTGCAGTGCACTAGTGCGGGGATTGTGTGTGACTGTGCAGTGCACTAGTGCGGGGACTGTGTGTGATTGTGCAGTGCACTAGTGCGGGGATTGTGTGTGACTGTGCAGTGCACTAGTGCGGGGACTGTGTGTGATTGTGCAGTGCACTAGTGCGGGGACTGTGTGTGATTGTGCAGTGCACTAGTGCGGGGACTGTGTGTGATTGTGCAGTGCACTAGTGCGGGGACTGTGTGTGATTGTGCAGTGCACTAGTGCGGGGACTGTGTGTGATTGTGCAGTGCACTAGTGCGGGGACTGTGTGTGATTGTGCAGTGCACTAGTGCGGGGATTGTGTGTGACTGTGCAGTGCACTAGTGCGGGGACTGTGTGTGATTGTGCAGTGCACTAGTGCGGGGACTGTGTGTGATTGTGCAGTGCACTAGTGCGGGGACTGTGTGTGATTGTGAAGTGCACTAGTGCGGGGACACACACACAACCTGGTGCACGAGATTCCACCACAATCTCTAACATATACACAATCTATATACACACATAACCTGGTGCAGGAGATTGCACCACAAACAATGGCTAGCACATACACAATCTGTAACACACACATCTGTATCACTCACACACGCAGTCTGTGTGTGATACAGATTATATGTATATTACAATCTGTAACACACAAACACAATATCTATAACATACACGTAATCTCTATCACACACACAATCTGTAATTTACATATAATCTATCACACAATTGTACAATCTAGTTACATATCTGTATCACATACATAATCTATAATTTATATACACATCATCTGTATCATGTACACACAATCTATAATCACATAGACATCTGTGTCACACACAATCTGTAACATACAGAGATAATCTGTATCACACAAACACAACCTGTAACATATATACAGTATAATCTCTATCACGCACACTCAATCTGTAACATGAAAATAATCTGTATTACACGCAGTCTGTAACATAATCTGTGTCACACACACAATCTTTCTCACACACATGTATCCTGTAATTTACATGTAATCTGTATTATACACACACAATCTGAAACACACATAATCTTTATCACACACACACTCAAACTGTAACATAGTCTGTGTCACACACAATCACACGCAGGGTTCTACAAATTGTGTCCCACACTCACCATCTGTATAACACACATTATTGATGTGTATCATACATTCTCATACACAGTCTGGTACAGACTATATGAGCGTGTGTGATACAACTTGATAACGTGTATGATACAGATGGCGAGTGTGTGTGTGACAATTTGTAGAGCCCTGTGTCAGACTGTGATTGTATAACATTGTATCACACACACTTGGCTAGTTATACGCTGCCCTTCCATGTTCACACTCATGTTCCCTTCTCACAATCCACAAGCTCACACCTAGAAGTGTTACACATACACACACTTAGACAGCAGCCCCACATATACACACACACACACACACACACACACACACACACACACACACACACTCGGTGTCGCCCCCTTGCTGTGCACTCTGCAGGGTGATATAAGGAGTCTTACCCGGAGTCTTCTCTCTGCTGCTCTGATCCCTGTTCACACTTCTCCAGACTGAGTTTGTGTCATGTGACCCCTCCCTCCACTGCTCCCTACCTAATCCCTTATCTCCTGTGCACACCCCCTACCATACATTACATGGCTGACCTCCGTATACACAGGGCACTGCCCAATACACAGACCTCACAGGAGGTCAGACAGACGCCCCCTCCCCAATACATGGACCTCACAGAAGGTCAGACAGACGCCCCCTCCCCAATACATGGACCTCACAGAAGGTCAGACAGACGCCCCCTCCCCAATACATGGACCTCAGGGCACTGAACACACCCCGGTCAGACAGACGCCCCCTCCCCAATACATGGACCTCACAGGAGGTCAGACAGACGCCCCCTCCCCAATACATGGACCTCACAGGAGGTCAGACAGACGCCCCCTCCCCAATACATGGACCTCACAGAAGGTCAGACAGACGCCCCCTCCCCAATACATGGACCTCAGGGCACTGAACACACCCCGGTCAGACAGACGCCCCCTCCCCAATACATGGACCTCACAGAAGGTCAGACAGACGCCCCCTCCCCAATACATGGACCTCACAGAAGGTCAGACAGACGCCCCCTCCCCAATACATGGACCTCAGGGCACTGAACACACCCCGGTCAGACAGACGCCCCCTCCCCAATACATGGACCTCACAGAAGGTCAGACAGACGCCCCCTCCCCAATACATGGACCTCACAGAAGGTCAGACAGATGCCCCCTCCCCAATACACAGACCTCACAGGAGGTCAGACAGATGCCCCCTCCCCAATACACAGACCTCACAGAAGGTCAGACAGATACACCCACCCCAAAATACAGACCACACCCCAGTCATACAGACACCCCCTCCCCAATACACAGAACTCACAGAAGGTCATACAGACACCCCCTCCCCAATACATGGACCTCAGGACACAGAACACCCCCTCCCCAAAATACAGACCTCAGGACACTGATCACACCCCGGTCATACAGACGCCCCCTCCCCAATACATGGACCTCACAGAAGGTCAGACAGACGCCCCCTCCCCAATACATGGACCTCACAGAAGGTCATACAGACGCCCCCTCCCCAATACATGGACCTCACAGAAGGTCATACAGACGCCCCCTCCCCAATACATGGACCTCACAGAAGGTCAGACAAATACACCCACCCCAAAACACAGACCTCAGGACACCAACCATACTGAAGGTCAGACAGATACCCCCTCCCCAAAACACAGATGTCAGGAGACCAACCACACTCTGATCATGCAGATACCCCCTCCCCAATATACAGTCAGAAATCCCTCACCTATGACACCCATATCAGGTTATTGGCCCTTCTAATATACTCACATCTAAATATTGCCCCCTCCTAATGCACTCATATCAGATTATTGCCCCCCCCCCCCCCCCCAATACACTCATATCAGGATATTGCCCCCCTTCTAATACATTTACATTAGATTATTGCCCCCTCCTAATACACACATCCAAAAATGTCCCTGTCCTAATGCATCTATATAAGAACATGCCCCCATACACACACATTAGAGTATTGCCCCCTCCCCATATTACTGCCCCCTCCTCTCTGTCCGGCCCTGCTCTGGTGACATTACTCTCTCGGGGGTCACATACTTTCCTCCTCCGTTACCTTTTAACCCCGCTAACCTGCCATGACTATTTATTAACACGTTTTTCCTCCTGTATCTTCTGAGCTTTATGTAATCGGGTCACGTCTGCCGGGGGGGGGGGGTCATTGTAGGATTACACGGCCCTGCCCCCGACTACTACATGAAGGTCACGACCTGGCCTGGTGACCCCCCCTCAAATAGTGGGACATCTGAAGCCATAGGAATAACCCTTAAAATGCCAGAAACGACCCTTATGGGCACAATAAAGTGTGTGTTGCCCTTTAATGACACCAGTATGTCACCGGTCATGGCTGAATGCTAACATATGATACCAGGAGGCGGAGCTGTGACAACCAGGAACGGGAAGACAAGACAAATCCTAACATAGAGAAGTAAATGGGCCGATACAAATCTTCTCTGTGGCCCCAGACGACATTTTGGGGGCCGCAGGGTTTTGCCACATCTCTATGATTGTAAACAAAGACACAAGATACAAGAATGATATGTTTTATGGAGTTCCCCTTTAAGGAACGAAAATCTCAGTTTTTGGTTCTATTTTGGTAAATGAGTGATTCATGGTGGATATTGTCATCTGCGGTGACTCAGACCTCGGCGTCCAGGGTATACAGAGGGGAGAAATGCTCTGCGGAGAGGTGGAGGAACTCCGCACTGACAACCCGGGAACCATGGTGTCCACTAAAAGAAAAGAGAACCCTTCTGACCAGTCACATTTAGGGAAAAAGCCCAGCAGAAAAGAGGGAATGAGTGTCCTTATGTAACAGTCTGTAGCACATAGCGCCCCCTACAGGCAGGAAATAGACATGCATAAAATGCCCCTTTGTATTATATGTTTTGCATACACAGACAGATTTATATACTATGGAAGGTCTGCAGGTTAAAACATATGAAAGGTACTAAATTCTAGATTAAGAATAGAATGCTAGGACTGCAGTGGAGACTGACACTTTCTGATACTACTGTGTCTGTGTTAGGAACAAAGAGTCAGATCTATGTGCCATGCCAAGTCATCTATAGTACAGTTCCTCCAAAGAGTTTTACTTTAGGAATAGAATGCCAGGACTGCAGTGGAGACTGACACTTTCTGATACTACTGTGTCTGTGTTAGGAACAAAGAGTCAGATCTATGTGCCATGCCAAGTCATCTATAGTACAGTTCCTCCAAAGAGTTTTACTTTAGGAATAGAATGCCAGGACTGCAGTGGAGACTGACACTTTGTGATACTACTATGTCTGTGTTAGGAATAAAGAGTCAGATCTATGTGCCATGCCAAGTCATATATAATACAGTTCCTCTGCAGAGTTCTACTTTAGGAATAGAATGTCAGGACTGCAGTGAAGACTGACACATTCTGTTCGTGCTCTGTGTGTGTTGTCACATCTCACATCAGCTCTTAAATAGAGTATTAGTTTATGAACAGAATGCGAGAACTGCAGTTAAGACTGACAGAATCGAAGAGGGGAGATTATTGGGTCAGTAATGTATCCCCATTTTATAATCTGTTCAGGGTCTGTGGAAAGCTGGGTGACAACTCTTACGGGCCATTGTAAGAGGTTACCCCTCTGTGAAGTGTTTTCTAGGGAATATGGACACAAATAATCCGGGCGGTGAGCAAAAAGTTATAAAACGAGGTTCATATTTTTATTAGGAAATGTAGAAATTCCTCCTGGTATTTTTGTATGTTTTTAATGAGTTGCGTAAGGTTTTCCTATAAGTGGCGGCTCCGGCTCCGGCCGGGATCCTCCTGTGTCTCGTCCGCCCACCTTTCCATGTATCTCTCATGTAAACAGGTTTGGGAGCCAAGTCCTGGGCTGCGAGCCGCGTCCCGCTCACACGCCTCTCTCTAGTCTCTGTTTTACTGCAAAAGCAACAAAAACTCTGACATTTTTGTAAATTTTTTAAACTTAGTGTCAGAGTTCGGGGTGAATGTTCTCGAGTGCTCAGCTTTGTGTTGGCCCCGGTGTACACTTGGCTGCACATGGGGACGACAATCCCCTATTACAAACCTCCCAAATTCTATACCGGACATTTTGGGTTTGTTTAAACTCTGGGACAAAAACATCCGGCCCGAGACCTGGTGAGTCTTCCTGGGTGATGTGATGGAAGTGCTGACAATACTACCATACCTCCCAAGTGTCAAAGTACCAAAAGAAGGAGAGAATGTGCACCGTGCATGGCGCGCCGTGGCAAAATTGTCTCCACCCACTTTTATGTTGACTACACCCATTCCTATTTCTCTTTGTGCCCCCAAACAGTATAATGCTCCTACAGTTACCCTAACATTATATGCCCCCACATTATAATGTCCCCCTCCAACTGCACCCACAGTTAAATGTCGCTCTTCATCTGCCCCCCAAAGTTTAATGTCCCTCTCCATCTGCCCCCAAAGTATAATGTCCCCTGCATCTGCCCCCAAAGTATAATGTCCCACTTCATCTGCCCCCAGTTTAATGTCCCACTTCATCTGCCCCCCAAAGTTTAATGTCCCATTTCATCTGCCCCCAAAGTATAATGTCCCCTGCATCTGCCCCCAAAGTATAATGTCCCACTTCATCTCCACCCACCGCTAAATGTTGCTCTTCATCTGCCCCAAAGTATAATTTCCCACGTCATCTGTCCCCAGTTTAATGTCCCTCTTTGCCCACAAAGTATAATGTCCCTTCCATCTGCTCCTCAGTTTAATGTCCCCCCTCCATCTGCCCCCAAAGTATAATGTCCCTCTTCATCTGCCACCCCAGTTAATGTCTCTCTCCATCAGCCCCCGAAGTATAATATCCCTCTTCATCTGCCCCCAAAAGTTTAATGTCCCCTCCATTTGCCCCAGTATAGTGTCCCCCCTCCATCTGCCACCAAAGTATAATGTCCCTCTTCATCTTCCACACCAGTTTAATGTCCCTCTCTATCTGCCCCTCCCCCAGGTTAATGCTCCCCTTTATCTTCCCCCAACATAACATAAACACCCCTAATCCTGCCCTCTCCTCACTCCCCTGCTGTTCTGTCTCTGCTCCCGGAGGCTTCCTGGAGCCGCAGGTGTAATGTGAGTGACATCATCACATCGCGCCTACATCTCCCAGGGCCGGAGCACACAGGGGGCAGTGCGGTGAAGCAAGAGCCATCAGTGTCCATTGTATTCAACTCATCTGCATCATCATGGTGGTCTGGGCCAGACGGAGAAGAAAAGGAAAGAGAATGTCAATGTCTACAGTGTCAGTCACCAGATTTATAGGCTATCACCTCTCCTTACTCGTCTGCTATAGTAACTCCTTGGGGCCAGGGGCGGCCCCCCATTACTCATCTGTGGGGATCCTCAAGAGATCGAACACGACTATCCAAAAATGACTGATATTATACCCTTGTCAATGGGGAAGCGGAGCCACGCGGTGTCCATTAATAACACACCATTAAGGGGGAGGGGGGGGGGTACAAACTTCCCTTTCTCTCATTTTTCTCTTATATAGCAGTAAATACATACCTCCCAACTTTTGAAGAACCGAAAGGGGGACAAAATGTGCGCCGCGGCAAATTTAGCCCCACCCACTTTTGTGTTGACTCCGCCCACTCGTTAATTTTTCATGTGCCCGCACACAGTATAATCCTCCTACAGTCACCCGTAAATTATATGTCCCCCCTCTATCTCTCCCCCAGTTTCATATACACCCTTCATCTGCCCCCAGATTCATGTCCCTCTTCCATCTCTGCCCCCAGATTCATGTCCCTCCATCTCTGCCCCCAGATTCATGTCCTCTCCATCTCTGCCCCCAGATTCATGTCCTCTCCATCTCTGCCCCCAGATTCATGTCCTCTCCATCTCTGCCCTCAGATTCATGTCCCCCATCTCTGCCCCCAGATTCATGTCCCCCCATCTCTGCCCCCAGATTCATGTCCCCTCCATCTCTGCCCCCAGATTCATGTCCCTCCATCTCTGCCCCCAGATTCATGTCCCTCCATCTCTGCCCCCAGATTCATGTCCCTCCATCTCTGCCCCCAGATTCATGTCCCTCCATCTCTGCCCCCAGATTCATGTCCTCTCCATCTCTGCCCCCAGATTCATGTCCCACATCTCTGCCCCCAGATTCCTGTCCCTCCATCTCTGCCCCCAGATTCATGTCCCTCCATCTCTGCCCCCAGATTCATGTCCCACATCTCTGCCCCCAGATTCATGTCCTCTCCATCTCTGCCCCCAGATTCATGTCCCACATCTCTGCCCCCAGATTCATGTCCCTCCATCTCTGCCCCCAGATTCATGTCCCTCCATCTCTGCCCCCAAATTCATCTCCCTCCATCTCTGCCCCCAAATTCATGTCCTCTCCATCTCTGCCCCCAGATTCATGTCCCCCATCTCTGCCCCCAAATTCATGTCCTCTCCATCTCTGCCCCCAGATTCATGTCCCTCCATCTCTGCCCCCAAATTCATGTCCTCTCCATCTCTGCCCCCAGATTCATGTCCCCCATCTCTGCCCCCAAATTCATGTCCTCTCCATCTCTGCCCCCAGATTCATGTCCTCTCCATCTCTGCCCCCAGATTCATGTCCCACATCTCTGCCCCCAGATTCATGTCCCTCCATCTCTGCCCCCAGATTCATGTCCCTCCATCTCTGCCCCCAAATTCATCTCCCTCCATCTCTGCCCCCAAATTCATGTCCTCTCCATCTCTGCCCCCAGATTCATGTCCCCCATCTCTGCCCCCAAATTCATGTCCTCTCCATCTCTGCCCCCAGATTCATGTCCCTCCATCTCTGCCCCCAAATTCATGTCCTCTCCATCTCTGCCCTCAGATTCATGTCCTCTCCATCTCTGCCCCCAGATTCATGTCCCTCCATCTCTGCCCTCAGATTCATGTCCTCTCCATCTCTGCCCCCAGATTCATGTCCCCCATCTCTGCCCCAATGTCATGCCGTCCTCTCCTTCATCTGCCCCCAGATTCACGTTCCACCTCCACATTAAACTTACCTTCTCCTCCGCTCCCTCGCCGCCTCTCTCGCTGACACAGGTCAGCTCCTCGCTTCGCCGCTGCCCGCCTCTCTCCCTGACACACGCTGCTGAAGCTGCTCGCGTGCTCGCTTCGCCGCTGCGTCTCTCTCTCTCGCTGACACATGCGGCTGAAGCGAGGAGCTGACCTGTGTCAGCTCCTCGCTTCACTGCTGCCGCCGGCTCCTGGCTTGTAGACGCGATGTACAAGCCAGGAGCCGGCAGCAGCGGTGAAGCGAGGAGCTGACACAGGTCAGCTCCTCGCTTCAGCCGCATGTGTCAGCGAGAGAGAGACGCAGCGGCGAAGCGAGCACGCGAGCAGCTTCAGTCGCGTGTGTCAGGGAGAGACGCAGGCAGCGGCGAAGCGAGGAGCTGACCTGTGTCAGCTCCTTCCTTCAGCCGCATGTGTGTTCAACTCAATTCAGTTGAAATCGGGACATACCTCCCTCCAACCGGGACCGCGGGACATGTCACCCAAATCGGGACTGTCCCGCGGAAATCGGGACGGTTGGGAGGTATGGTAAATAATAATCTGGATCTGATCATCCCGGACGTCTCCTTGTATGTCCTGGCACAGGAGAATTGGGATTATCACCAGACAGAATGATGTCGTCTGGATCCTAATAAATGTCTGACTGGAGAAGAGACGGCGGCCACTGATGTCATCACCGACACCTCCATAAGAGGAAGATCTGGAGCAGGAGGAATGTGTGTGACCCCCAGAGATCAGGACAAGGAGGAAGACAAGAACCCGGGGAGTAACAGAGCGTTGTACTGCACCCCAAGTGTCATCATCCTGTACCCCAAGTGTCATCGTCCTGTACCCCAAGTGTCATCGTCCTGTACCCCAAGTGTCATCGTTCTGTACCCCAAGTGTCATCGTCCTGTACCCCAAGTGTCATTGTCCTGTACCCCAAGTATCAGCCCGTCATTATCCTGTACCCCAAGTGTCATTGTCCTGTACCCCAAGTATCAGCCTGTCATTATCCTGTACCCCGAGTATCAGCCTGTCATTATCCTGTACCCCGAGTGTCAGCGTGTCATTATCCTGTACCCCAAGTATCAGCCTGTCATTATCCTGTACCCCAAGTATCAGCCCGTCATTATCCTGTACCCCAAGTGTCAGCCTGTCATTATCCTGTACCCCAAGTATCAGCCTGTCATTATCCTGTACCCCAAGTATCATCATCCTGTACCCCAAGTGTCATTATCCTGTACCCCAAGTATCAGCCTGTCATTATCCTGTACCCCAAGTATCAGCCTGTCATTATCCTGTACCCCAAGTATCAGCCTGTCATTATCCTGTACCCCAAGTATCAGCCTGTCATTATCCTGTACCCCAAGTATCAGCCTGTCATTATCCTGTACCCCAAGTATCAGTCTGTCATTATCCTGTACCCCAAGTATCAGCCTGTCATTATCCTGTACCCCAAGTATCAGCCTGTCATTATCCTGTACCCCAAGTATCAGTCTGTCATTATCCTGTACCCCAAGTATCAGCCTGTCATTATCCTGTACCCAAGTATCAGCCTGTCATTATCCTGTACCCCAAGTATCAGTCTGTCATTATCCTGTACCCCAAGTATCAGCCTGTCATTATCCTGTACCCCAAGTATCAGCCTGTCATTATCCTGTACCACTAGAGTATATTGTGAGCCCTGACAATATCTGTACAGCGCTGCGGCATATGTTGGCGCCATGCAGGCAGGAGAAATAAATCCGTCTATGAGGTTGTGTATTTGAGGTTGCGAAGACATTTATTTACTTTGTTATGAGTTTCAACAAGATTCTCACTTCAGTGTAAAGTCGGGGTGAAGTGGCCGTGAAGATCACGAGTTTGCTTCCTTGTGTAATGCCAAAGTAAATATTGTACTTGATATTAGTGCGGTATGTGCTGCGCCGTGCTCATGTGCTCAACTCATGTACTGTCACCAGAACCAGCATATCACCCCAGCCCTGCAGATAGATAGGTTACTGTCACCAGAACCAGCATATCACCCCAGCCCTGCAGATAGATAGGTTAGTGTCACCAGAACCAGCATATCACCCCAGCCCTGCAGATAGATAGGTTACTGTCACCAGAACCAGCATATCACCCCAGCCCTGCAGATAGATAGGTTAGTGTCACCAGAACCAGCATATCACCCCAGCCCTGCAGATAGATAGGTTACTGTCACCAGACCCAGCATATCACCCCAGCCCTGCAGATAGATAGGTTACTGTCACCAGAACCAGCATATCACCCCAGCCCTGCAGATAGATAGGTTAGTGTCACCAGAACCAGCATATCACCCCAGTCCTGCAGATAGATAGGTTACTGTCACCAAACCCAGCATATCACCCCAGTCCTGCAGATAGATAGGTTACTGTCACCAGAACCAGCATATCACCCCAGCCCTGCAGATAGATAGGTTACTGTCACCAGAACCAGCATATCACCCCAGCCCTGCAGATAGATAGGTTACTGTCACCAGAACCAGCATATCCCCCCAGCCCTGCAGATAGATAGGTTACTGTCACCAGACCCAGCATATCACCCAGCCCTGCAGATAGATAGGTTACTGTCACCAGACCCAGCATATCACCCCAGCCCTGCAGATAGATAGGTTACTGTCACCAGAACCAGCATATCACCCCAGCCCTGCAGATAGATAGGTTACTGTCACCAGACCCAGCATATCACCCAGCCCTGCAGATAGATAGGTTACTGTCACCAGACCCAGCATATCACCCAGCCCTGCAGATAGATAGGTTACTGTCACCAGACCCAGCATATCACCCCAGCCCTGCAGATAGATAGGTTAGTGACACCAGACCCAGCACAGTGAGAAAAGAGCTGGCCACCATTCAGGCTGTCACTAATGGTGTCTGCAGCAGGTAGCACAATGGGCATCAGACTAGAGACAGCACTAGAATCTGCAGACAGCTCGATGGGAACCGGGATAGGAAAGTATCATATTTTTTATGTACGACGCAGGTTCTACATGCAGGCTATAAGGGGTAACTGGGTGAACATTATACGGTGTGGCAGTATTATATTGTGTTGGAAGTCACTAATACTTTGTGCGGGGTCACTAAGGGTATATACTGTGTTGGGGCACTTAATGGACACTATACTGTTTAGGAGCCCTACTGGAGTGGATAGCAATAGGTGGGGTTAGCTAATGGCACTAATGGCCTTGCATGAAATCCTTTCAGCTCTTTTTCCTCCATACATTCATATACTTGGTCACTTGGCCCCTGGTAGGTCACTACTCTCATGTGACAACCAGACTCTACAGACGTGAGTAAAATAACCATTTGTGGAATTAAAATCCCTGGAGCTGTTGTCAGGAGATGTCACAATCTTGTATCGGGGGAGCAGAACACTTACTTCTTGTGATCTATCACTCACACATCATGGCAGACGTCTTGGTCTTCCTTTTCTGGTTGCTACTACATCATCTGGAGATCTTCGAAGGGGCAAAAACAGCAACATAAACCCTACGATGTAGAGCAATATCCAGGGAGAACTTACAGTCCCGATGTCATGGAATGGTTAAACATGCCTGCATGGAGGAAAGCCGATTCCCTGCTCTCCTACAATCCAGGAATGTCTAAGACTTGGCCAGCAAAGTTTATCCCACCGACGAGGTCCAGGTCCAGGATTACCTTATAAAATACAGATCCTGCACGTGTCAGGGTCAGGAACATCACCAGAAATATCAGATCTCTGCCGAGGGTTTATCCTGAAAAGTGTCGGATCCCGCTTCAGTTATATTTTGTCTATGTCTTTGATATAATAATACATTTTATTTATATCACACCAACATATTCCGCAGTAGGGTTCAAATACAGACAGAAAGATACATTACAAAGAAATAGTCATTTCACACAATGGGACTGAGGGCCCTGCTCGCAAGAGCTTACAATCTATGAGGTAGCAGGGGCAACATAGGAGGGGCGACATAGGAGGTAGCAGTGGCGACATAGGAGGTAGCAGTGGCGACATAGGAGGTAGCGGTGCGACATAGGAGGTAGCGGTGCGACATAGGAGGTAGCAGGGGCGACATAGGAGGTAGCAGGGGCGACATAGGAGGTAGTAGGGGCGACATAGGAGGTAGCAGGGGCGACATAGGAGGGGTGACATAGGAGGTAGCAGGGGCGACATAGGAGGTAGCGGTGCGACATAGGAGGTAGCAGGGGCGACATAGGAGGTAGTAGGGGCGACATAGGAGGTAGCAGGGGCGACATAGGAGGTAGCAGGGGCGACATAGGAGGTAGCAGGGGTGGCATAGGAGGTGACAGGGGTGGCATAGGAGGTAGCAGGGGAAACATAGGAGGTAGAAGGGGCGACATAGGAGGTAGCAGGATCAACATCAGAGGTAGCATTGCTTATACAGGGGTCAGACAATTTTGTAATAGAGGTTACTGATATTACACAAACATAAAACTGTATGAGCCGTCACCGGTCGTGTCCTTTAACCTGCAGATTGTGCCTGGACAGATAAAATTAGACTGAAACAGCATCGTATCATGTGGGGTAATGTGGGAGCGGGGACAGAGGAGGGTTTGTTTTAGGGAGTCTAACTATGGAAGGACTTACATTAGGACATGTGATCGGCCTGTCTGGTAAGATGCATCTTTGGTTTGCACTTGAAACTGTAGAAATTGGGAGTTAATCTGATTGTCCGGGGTAGAGCATTCCAGAGAAGTGGTGCAGCTCGGGAGAAGTCTTGTATACGAGCGTGGGAGGTTCTGATAATATAAAGGTTCTCCCTTTATTCATTAGTAGGGTCCCTTAGAGATTGACATAATATAGTTCTACTGTCTAGGTAGCAAAATAGATCTGAGTCGACCTCAAGTGTATAACGTATAGCAGAACCACCACGACTGGTAAGTAAAAAACACGCATGGTGAAGTCCATGATATATATTGCATGCACTGCTCTGCTTCATCATACGGTCTACACAAGACTTGACTGAGGGCAAGAACGAGTAAACTGTTGACTGAACATCTGACAAACAATCTTTGACATAAGCGTCTTCGGCTCCTCGGCCTCTTCCAGTGTCTTAGAGCTTGAAAACATCAATTATGATGACGTTACGACCCTCAGAACTGTCTTGACTTCATCCTTGAGGAACGCTGAACGAAAAGTCCACCAAGGATAGAACAAAAAAGTTTGAGATGTTACAGAACTTTGAGGAGACGTCCAAAGTTAGCCTGTGGTCTGCATGAAGTAGTTGTCGGAGATCTCATTGAAGTTCATCTAAAGAAGTCTTCTAAGACCTCTTTAGGACATTGCACACACATCTCTTTACCCCCTCCACCGATTCTAGGTTTGTCCTCACAAAGCTACAAACCGCCGTTGGACAATTGAAAGTCTGACTTAGGATTTTCTGCAGCATGATCTGGTAACTCTGCTCCTTGGCGTTCTCCAGAGGCCTCTCGCTACAAACCACCCCGATCACTTGGGTCGAGCACATTTTGACTCTTGCCTTGATGTCAGCGAGTATCTCTTTGACCTGAGCCATGTTGACCTCCTCCTTGAGGAACGTTGAACGAAAAGCCACCAAAATAAGTGGGTAAGGGAAGGGTTTGGGTTCGGGGAGTCTTATACACTCTTTGGCCACCTTCTTTTGTGTCTCTGGTGTTATGGTAGTGTCTTCTTCGAGGTTGTCATCATCAAAGAGGGCTTTAGTAATCTCCTTGAAAACCTGAGCCTTCTCGGAGTTACAGGCGTATGGACAGATATTCCCGATGAGCAGAAATCTCTCTTTACCTCCCAACTGGCCGACCAGCTCTCGAAATGATCTTCCTATCTGAAGGCCATCGTCTTCTATGACCTGATACCCATCTGTGAAGAAAATTTAAGAAAATAAAATAATTGGAAAATTTACGTAAATTTTTTCAATGGTAACAGAACCGATTATAGCTCCATATTGTTCTCGGAATCACGGCCTACGTAGTACCGCCATCCATCCTATAGTGTATAGAGATGATACTATTGTAGTAATATATATAAGACCCACCAGGTGAGCACTGCAGCCCCTTCACTGGAGACCAAGCACAGTGCCGGACATTGTTTAGTGGCTGTGCTTGGTATTGCAGTTCAGCCCCCTTCACTTGAATGGGACACGGCTGCAAACAAGCCATGTAATGGATTAACGTGATGTCACTAGCCTGTACAATAGAAGCAGTATTCACTCAGGAGATGCTGACACCAAGCAATTAATCTATGGGGGCTTCTGACAGGGGCATAACTACCGGGGTATCAGCTGCCACAGGACCCGGGACATTAGAGGGCCTGGCGACAGCCGCTACCGCTGTATTTTATTTTATTTTTTTTTTTTAATATGCCGTTACCGGCTGGAGTAACTCCAGACAGTAACGGGCCCTATATACTTACCAATCCTGGCAGCGGCCCCACAAACATTATTATTATACTAGAGCAGTGATGGCGAACCTTTTAGAGACTGAGTGCCCAAACTGCAACCCAAAACCCACAAAATTTTCGCGGAGTGCCAACACGACAATATAGACTTAATACTATGCGGATCCACAATTGCGGACAGTTACTGACCAAAAATTACAGTCATGTGGGGCTTTACAGAGCTTTCAATAATACAAACAACGTTGTACTGAAATGTAAAGGTCTCGGCATTTGGTACTTTGAACAATTAATTTTCACTATTTACATCGCACAGGATCTGTTTTATAGTGAGCGTGTAATATTCTTACATCCTGTACTAATATCACGTCTGCTATAAAACAGATACTGTGTGATATAAATAGTGAGGGGACCCCAGACAGTATTATATGCTCTGCAGTGGGCCCACCACACAATATTATATTCTCCACAGTACCACAGTAGCCCCCCAGTGTTATATGCTCCGCAGTAGGTGTCCCCCCCCCCCCCACAGGATTATATGCTCCACAGTGGCATCCACACACAGTATTGTGTGCTTATAAATAGGCCCCCCCCCAGTATTATATGCTCTTTAGTACACCCCCCAGTATTATAAGCCCCCCCAGTATTATAAGCCCCCCCAGTATTATACACTCCCCCCAGTATTATACACTCCCCCCAGTATTATACACTCCCCCCAGTATTATACACCCCACCCAGTATTATACACTCCCCCCAGTATTATAAGCCCCCCCCAGTATTATACACTCCCCCCCAGTATTATACACTCCCCCCCAGTATTATACACTCCCCCCCAGTATTATACACTCCCCCCAGTATTATACACTCCCCCCAGTATTATACACTCCCCCCCAGTATTATACACTCCCCCCAGTATTATACACTCCCCCCAGTATTATAAGCCCCCTCAGTATTATACACTCCCCCCAGTATTATACACTCCCCCCAGTATTATACACTCCCCCCAGTATTATAAGCCCCCTCAGTATTATACACTCCCCCCAGTATTATACACTCCCCCCAGTATTATACACTCCCCTCAGTATTATACACTCCCCCCAGTATTATAAGCCCCCTCAGTATTATAAGCCCCCTCAGTATTATACACTCCCCCCAGTATTATACACCCCACCCAGTATTATACACTCCCCCCAGTATTATACACTCCCCCCAGTATTATACACCCCACCCAGTATTATACACTCCCCCCAGTATTATACACTCCCCCCAGTATTATACACCCCACCCAGTATTATACACCCCACCCAGTATTATACACTCCCCCCAGTATTATACACTCCCCCCAGTATTATAAGCCCCCTCAGTATTATAAGCCCCCCCAGTATTATACACTCCCCCCAGTATTATACACTCCCCCCAGTATTATACACTCCCCCCAGTATTATAAGCCCCCTCAGTATTATACACTCCCCCCAGTATTATACACTCCCCCCAGTATTATACACTCCCCCCAGTATTATAAGCCCCCTCAGTATTATACACTCCCCCCAGTATTATAAGCCCCCTCAGTATTATACACTCCCCCCAGTATTATACACTCCCCCCAGTATTATACACTCCCCCCAGTATTATACACTCCCCCCAGTATTATACACTCCCCCCAGTATTATACACTCCCCCCAGTATTATACACTCCCCCCAGTATTATACACTCCCCCCAGTATTATACACTCCCCTCAGTATTATACACTCCCCCCAGTATTATACACTCCCCCCAGTATTATAAGCCCCCTCAGTATTATAAGCCCCCTCAGTATTATACACTCCCCCCAGTATTATACACTCCCCCCAGTATTATACACTCCCCCCAGTATTATACACTCCCCCCAGTATTATACACTCCCCTCAGTATTATACACTCCCCCCAGTATTATACACTCCCCCCAGTATTATACACTCCCCTCAGTATTATACACTCCCCCCAGTATTATACACTCCCCCCAGTATTATAAGCCCCCTCAGTATTATAAGCCCCCTCAGTA